>NW_018225347.1:20230-45827 GCF_001263595.1 Phalaenopsis equestris | reverse complement strand
TGAGAGAGAGAAGTGAGAGCATGAGAGAGAGGGAAGAAAAGAGAGATAAAGGGAGTGAGAAGTGAGAAAGAGAGTGTGTGAGAAAAGAGAGGCAAGAGAGAGCGATAAAGAATAGAGATAAAGAGAAAAAGCAAAAGAGAAGGATGATGAGAAAAGATGTAGAAAATGAAAGAGATAAAAAGAGATAAAAAGGAAGAAAGAGAAAAAGGAAGAAAGAGCAAAAAGGAGAAGATAGAGAATAGATAGTACGAGAAAGAGAGAAGAGGCATAGGAGGGGGAGATAATTAAAGAGAGAGAAAAAGAAGAGAGTGAGCGAGTGAGAGAACAAGAGGAAAGGCATGGAAGAGAAAGGGAGGGTGAGTGAGATAAATAGAGTAAGTGAGAGAGAAAGTGAGAGTGTGAGTGAGGGAGGGAGAAAGGGAAGGTGGGTGGGAGGGTAAGTGAGAAAGTGTGAGAAAAGATATAAAAAGTAAGAAGACAGTGAGTTTGAGAAGCAAGAGATCAAGAGATAGAAAGAGATAGAAAGAGATGGTGAGAGAGAAAAGAGATAGAGAAAGGAAAGCGAGAGAGATGGAGAGAGAGCAAGGAGATAAAGAAGGAAAGAGAGAGCAAGCAAGAGAGAGAAAAAATAAGAAAGAGAATAGAGAAAAGAGAGTAAATGAGGGGGAGTAAGAGAGGAGTGAGAGGGTGAGAGAAAGAAGAGAGAGAGCGAACAAGGGAGCAAGAGAGATAAGAAAGGAGTGAGTGAGAGGGGCTGAGAGAGTGGAAGAGAGAAAGAATGGAAGTAATATAGAGAAAGGGAAAAGTGTAAAGGGTGAGTGAGGTAGAGGTACGGAGTGGGAGAGAGAGAGCGGTAGAAAGAGGGAGAGAGAGCTTGTGGGAGAAAGAGAGCGAGTAAGGGAGAGGAGGAAAGCCATGGAGAGAGAGCGGGGAAGGGAAGAGATCAAGAAAGACTAGATATAGTGAGATAAGGATAGGAAAAATA
The DNA here is from genome assembly GCF_001263595.1 of Phalaenopsis equestris. Taxonomy (NCBI): domain Eukaryota; kingdom Viridiplantae; phylum Streptophyta; class Magnoliopsida; order Asparagales; family Orchidaceae; genus Phalaenopsis; species Phalaenopsis equestris. The sequence continues at coordinate 44,842 of NW_018225347.1, read as the reverse complement.
GCATGAGCAATAGAGTGAGACAGATGATATAGTAGAGAAAGCAAGAGTGAGGGAGATATATATTAAATACTGGGGGAGGTAAGGAAATAGAAATGAAAGAGGAGGGATAGGAGAAGATTTATAGAGAAAGCATGGAAGAGATAAAGCTAGAGAGATATAAAGAGTAAAGGAATGAAGATAGATATAATAAGATAAAAAGAAAGAGAGGGAGGGATGGTGGGTGAAAGAATGGATAAAGTGAGAGGGAGGAAGGAAGGGAGAGTAAGAGAGTGGGGTGGAGAGTAATTAGAGATAAGATAAGAGAGGAAAGAGCAGAGAGAGGGATAGTGATGGAGAGAGGGAGGTATAGTTGAGAGAGAGAGAGAGAGCAGGGATACAAGAGTGAGATAGAAGGAAAGGGAGAATAAGAGGGTGGGAAGTGAAGAGGAAGAGTGTGAGAAAGTGAGAGAGACTGAGAATGAAAAAGGGAGAACAAAAAATATGGAAGAATGGGGAAGGAGAGAGGGAGATAAAGAGAAGGTAGAAAAAAGAGAGCGATATGGAGGGTGAGAGAAGGGGGAGAGAGAGAGCGAGAGAGAAAAAGTGTGGGAGAGAATAAAAGGGAGCAAGGGAATAAGGAGAGTGAAAGATGAGAGAGAGCAAGCTATAGCAAGGAAAGAGATAGAGAGTAGGAAGGGATGGATGGAGGGAATGTTAAAGAAGGAGAGAGAGAAAAGGACAGCGAAGAGAAAGCAAGAGAGTGGGAGTCAGAGACCAATAGAAAGAGAGAGCAAGAAGAGAGAGTGAGAAAAGAAGAGTGACAAAATAGAAATGGACAGAGAGAGCAAAGAGATAGAGAATGAATTAGAGAAAGAAAGATAGGGTAAAGAGAAGAGAGAGAAAAGAGTGATAGAGAGAGAACAAGATAGGGAGGGGAGACAGAGAGAGGGGAGGTCAAAGAGAGAGTGATATAAAGCGGGAGATATTGAGAGTGAGAGGAAAGAGATAGCGAGATAGAAAACATATGAGAGAGAGCAAAAGGGAACAAGAGAATAGATTGAGTGAAATGTAAGAGAGACTATATTAGAGTGAGAAAAGAGAGAGAGAGAGAGCAAGTGAGGGAGAAAGAGAGAGGAAAGATATGAGAGAGGGAGGGAGGGTGAGATACTAGGAGATGGAGGGAGGGGAGAGAGAGATAGAGCGAAAGGGAGAAGAGAAAGAATGAATGAAAAGAGAGGTGGGAGGGAGAGAGAGAGAGAGAGATTCGAAGAAAGTTAGAGAGTGAGAGTGAGAGTGAAGAAGGGAGAGAAGGAAAGCGAGAGAATAAGAGAGAGAGTGTGAGAGAGGATATAGAGCAATCGATGGAGAGAGGGAGAGAGAGTTAGAAAAAGAATGAACATAGTGGGTTAGAGAAGAAAGAGATCAAGAGAGAGATAGAGAGAAAGGGAGAGTAAGAGAGAGAGTGAGAGAGCAAAGAGATAGTGAAGGAAAGAGAAAGCAAACAAGTGTGAGAGGATGAAAAAAAAGAGTAAGAGAGAAGGGAAGAGAGGAGAGAGAGAGTGGGAGAGAAAGCAAGAGAGAGGGAGTCAGAGAGCGATAGAAAAAGAGAGCTAGATGAGAGAGTGAGTAACAAACAGTGACAAAATAGAAAAAGATAGAAATAGCAAAGAGATACAAAAGGAAACAAAGTGAATGAATGAATGAAGAGTGAGAAGGGAGGGATAGAGAAAGAGGGGGAGAGGGAGATTGATTGAGCGAGAAAGAAAGAGAGAAAGTGAGAGAGTGAGTATGAGGGAGGGAGGGCGGGAGGGTAAGAGATAGAGTGGGAGAAAGGATAGAGAACAAGAGATAAAGATAGGGAGAGAGATTTAGAAAGAGAAAGAAGAGGAAAGTAAAAGAAGAAAGAGATCAAGAGATAGATATAGAGAAAGGGAAAGTGAGAGAGGTAGTGAGGGAGTAAAGAGATAGAGAGGAAAAGAGAGAGAAAGCAAGAGAGTGAAGGATAACAAGAAATAGAAAAAAGAAATGGGGTGAGATGGGGGAGAGAGAGGGAGAGAGAGAAAAGAAGAAGGAGAGAAAGCAAGCGAGCAGAAGGCAGAGAGTGATAGAAAGAAAGAGTGAGAGGAGAAAGTAAGAAAAAAAGAGAAAAAATACCAAGTTTTCTGTCTTATCTTTCTAGTTATCTCTCTTTTGCTTGCTCTGTCTCCTTCTCTTTCCTTCTCTATCTCTCTATTGCTTCATCTTATGCCTCTCTCTCACTTAAACTCTCATTCCCTCCTTCCATCTTTCTTTCTATCATTTGTGCTTCTTTCTAGTTCCCTCCCTCTCAATCCCACTTTCTTGTGCCCTCCTCCTCCCTCATTTTCTCCATTCCTCCTTCTCCATCCCTTCCTCTATCTCTTAAATCTTGTTTTTCTTTTGCTTAATCCCCCCCACTTTCTTTCTCTCATTATCCCCATTTATCACTCTGCCACACTTCATATATCTCTTCTCTCATATATCTCCTTTCCCCCTTTCTCTCCTTCCCTCTCTCTGCAGTCCTTCCTTCCCTAACTCCCTCTCTATTCACTCTCTTCTTTCAATCTCTTCTCTCACTCTCTCTGTCTTTCACTCGCTTCTCTATTCTTTCACTCACTTATTTATATCTTTCTCTCTCTCTCTCTCCACATGTCTCCCTCCCGCTCTTCAGCTCTTTTCTCTCTCTTGCACTCCAAATATATTTGCATCCTTCCCTTATTATTTTTGTGACCCTCTCTTTCTCTCTTCTATCGCACATAATGTTCTCTCCCTCTCTCTTTTCTCTCTCTCACTCTTTTTGTATCCTACTCTTCCTATCTCTTTTTCTCTCTCCCTTACTACCTCTCTCTATATATTCTCTCACATATCTTTATCTCTTCTCTCTCCCCCTACTCTCATGTTCTTTATCGCACTCTCTCCATCCATCCTCTCCCCTTTATCTTGCTAACTCTCTCAAAAACCCTCTTTCTTTTTTTCTCTCTCTCTCACGCACACACACTGATCCACTGTATCCCTCCCTCCCACCCATCTTTTATTTCTCTACCTCCCCGGTTGGATCTTCCTCTCTATCTCTCTTCCTCCCATGCTCTTTTTCCGCTCTCTCTCTCTCTTCACTCCCCTACCCTCTCCTTTACTCTCTTGTTCCTCCCTCCTTTTCCCACCCGCCCTCTCTCTTTCTCTCTATGTCCCCTTCCTATCTCTCGCTCTCTCTCCCTCTCTCTGCCTTTTTCCAACTTTCTATTTTTGTCACTATTTTTCCCTCTGACCCTCCCTCTTTCCTTCCCTTGATTTTTCTCTTTCTTTGATCTCCTTTACTTCTGTTCTTTTCTCCTTTTTTTATCTGTTATTCTCTTTTTTACTCTCTCATTCTCTGTTTTTGCTATTCTCTATTTTATATCTTCTCTCACATTCGTTTACTCTCTCGCCTTCTCTAACTTTCACTCTATTCTCTCGCCTTCTCTAACTTTCACTCTATATCTAACACACTCTATCTCTCTCTCCTTTTTTGTTTTCTCTCTCACACTCCTACGCTTCCCTTCTAGTTCTCCCTCACGACATTTTCTGCCTCTTTCTCTTGCTCATCTCTAACTCTCTCCCTCTCTTTATTACTGTCTCTCTCTTTTTTTATACATTTGATGCTCTCTCTCAATCCCTTCACCTACCTCCCACCCTTTATCTCTCTCCCTCCCACTATTTCTCGCTCTCTCTCTCTCCATTTCCTTCTCTTTCTCCCTCTCTACCTCTCTTATTCTTCTCCTCTCTTTCACTCTCTCGATAACCGACCCTCTCTCCCTTCCTCTCCCCTCTCTCTATTTCTCTCTCTTTCTTTACTATCTCATCCTCTCTCTCTCTCTTTCTTCCTTACCTCATTGTCTCTCTCTCACTTTCCCTTTCTCTTTCTCTATCACTCCTTTCCCCTTCCTCCACTCTCCCTCTATCCCTCTTGTTTTCTTTTATCTCTCTCTCCCCTTTCTTCCTCTACCTCTTGCTCGTTATCTCTGTCCTTCTCTATCTTTCCACTTGTTTACCCTCTCTCTCTCTCTCATTTTATCCGTATCTTTCTCTCTTCTCTCTCTCAAACTTTCTTTTGCCCATATTCTCTAGTTCTGGTTTCCTCTCTCTCATGCTCTCTTTAACATTACCACACCCTCCTTCCAACCTTCCCTCCCTTTTTCACCCTCTCACTCTATCCCTCACTCTTTATTTCGTCACCCTTTATTTCGCTCGTTCACTCTCTCTCCAACTCTATCTCACCTTCTCTCTCTTGTTTCCACTCATCTCTCTTTTTTTCTTTCTCACTCTAACATGGACTCTCATATTTCTCACTCTCTCTATTTTCTCACTCCCACATTTCTCTCTCTATATTTCTTACTCTCTTTCCTATTTTCTCACTCCCACTACTCTCGCTCCCTCCCTCACTCTCACCATCTTCTCTTTTTCTCCTTCCTCTATCTCTTCTCTATTTTTTCTCTATATTTTCTCGTTCTCTTTCCTCACTTTTTTTTATCTCTCCCTCTCTTCCTCTCTCACTCCATCTCTTTCACTCTATCTCATTCTCCCTTTTTTGTCTGCTCTCTCATTCTCTCATGTCATTCTGCTCTCTTTCTTTCTTTGACTCTCTTCTTTAATACTATATGACTTTCATGCTTTCTATCTCACCTATCTCTTTCTCTCTTTTACGCACTATCTCCCTCTCTCCTATATATTCTTCTCTTCCTCCCCTCATTATCTTGCTCTTCCTCACTCTCTCACTCATTCTCTCTTCCTTTATCTTCCATCACACTAACTTCTCTCCATTATTTTTTCTCACTATCTCTTTCTCTCTTTCAGTCCCTCTTTCACTTCAATCTCTCTCACTCCTTCCCTTTACCTATCTCTTTCTTTATCTCTTACTCTGTTACTCACTCTTTCACTCTTTGTTTCATATCTCTTTCTCATCTCTTTCTCTCTCTCTATTGACCTCTCTTCCCTTGTTCATGCCCTCTTCTCTCTCTTCACTCACCTTTTCTCTTCCTCTATCCCTTACACACACAAACTTGTCTCTCTCTCATCTCTTATCTTTATCTCTTCCTTCCAATCTCCCATCCTCTCTCTCCCTGTCTCCCTCTCCATCTCCTTCCATCTCCCCTCTCTCACAATGACTCATTTTCTTAGTCACCCTCCCCCTCTTTCTATGGCTCATTTTCTTGCCCTCCTTATTTCTCACAGACTCAATGTCTCTTAACTCTCTTCTCACTATTTCACAGACACACACACACTCTCTCTTCAATTTCCCTCCCTCTATATCTCCTTTTCTTCCTCTCTCTCTCTCGCTCTTTATTTCATCTTCTGTTCTTCTCTTGCTCTCTATCTACTCTCTCTCTTGCACTTGCTTTTGTCAATCTCTCATCACATTTTTACTCACTATTTCTCTCGTTCTATCCATCACTCTCTCCGTCGATCTACCTCCCTACATTTCTCTTTCAATCTCCCTCTGTGTAGCACTCTCTCTCTCCCCCTATTCTCTCTCATTATTTCTCACTTTCACTCACACCTCTCACATGCTCCATCCTTCCCTTCTTGTTACTCGCTCCCTACCTCTCTCTCCTCTCCCACTCTCCATCTCTCCATGTTTTACACTCTCACTTGCTTCATATTTTTAGTTCTCTCTTTCCTTACTCTCCTTTCACTATATTGCTCTCTTGCTCACCATCTTTGATTCTCGTTACCTCCATCTCCGAAATTTCACCCATACTCTCTTCCTTTCTCTGTCTCACTCACTATTCTCTCTCTTTCACACTCTCTATCTACTATTCTTGTATATGTGTCTCTCTTTTCTTGCACTCTCTTTTCTCTTTTTACCTCTCTCTTGCTCTATCCCTCTCTTATCATCTCTCTCACTCTATCTTCTTTCTCTCTCACTCTCTATTACTCTCTCTCTATGACACTCACTTTTTCTCTCTTGCCATATCTCTCTTTCTTGCGCTCTCTCCCACTTCTATCTCTTTCAAAATCTCTACCCCATTATAACCGTCAAATGCTCCCTCCTTACAGCACAACAACCCCTCTTTTCCCCCTCTCTATCTCCTTTCCTCTCTCTCTCTATTTCCATCTGGCTTCCTTCTCTACTCTTTACCATCTCTCATAGATTTTCTCTTATCTTTCTATCTTTACCTCTCATATTATCTCTCTATATCCATCTCACCCACTTTCTCCCTCTCTCCTTCTCTCTTTCTCTCACAACTTATTACTATCACTCTCTCCTTCTATCTCCTTTTCTCTCTCCCTCACTTATCCAATCCGAAGAGCTCTCTATCACTTACCCCATTGCTCACTCTCCCTCACCTGCTCTCCCTCACTTGCTCTAACTCTCTCTGATGTGCATATATGAAATACAGGACCGTGGGGATTAATGTTCTTATTAGAAAACTGGATGTGTTATGCCAAAACCAAAAAGAATTGATGGAAATTCTTATGAGAAGCAAAAAACCAAACAATAAAACTGTCCCAAGGCTGGAACAAACCAAATTATATGTAGAGCATGCGGTAAAATTGATGGATGGAGGTAAACCTTGACCCAATGCTCAACGCAAACAAGAACGTTGGTATAAGACCGCAACCCTATGCTTGACGTGAGGAAAGAGCCTTGGTACAATAGTAGACACCACAAATGGGTGGAAATCTGCTTGATAAGTCGGGAAAGAACTCCTTAGGCGATGGCCTAGAGTTCCATTGGAATCCTAACAAAACCGTGGGAGACAACCCAAGTGCAACTTTTTTTTGCAAGAATCAAAAGTTCCTTTCTCATTTGACACAAGGCCTATATATAGGCTAAAGCTTACAAGCAAACAAAAGAGAAGATAAAATATTTTCAAAAACAAATGAAAAACTACATCAAGTTTTGCATGCAAGTCATTATTAAACAATAATAAAAAAAATACAAAATATCCAACAATAATAATATGACTCCTTTATCCTTGGGCTTGGAATAAGTTGACAAATTTTTGTGGCTCTTGTCCTTAGATCCCATGAAGTTGGTCAAGTCCAAGTCTCCTGGACATCTAAAATTGGCCCACATGGAACTTGAATTAAATCTTCTCTTGAAGTCATGTCATTGCCATCCATGTTATCATTTGCATCACTCTCACATCTCTGCAACCCCTCTCTTATCACTCTTTACCTATCTCTCTCCCTTTTTATTCCATCTCTCCTTACCTTCACCTCTCTATCCCCCTCTCTCACTTACTCACACTCCCTCCCTCCCTCTCTCCAGCTCCGTCCCTTACTCCCTCAGTCTCTTTCTCCCTCTCTGACCCTCCGTCTCATTTCTTACTCTCCATACTTATCTTATTCTATCTCTACCCTCACTCTCTCCCCATCTCTCCCCTACCTAACACTATATCACTCTTCTTTTTTCTCCCTCTCTTTATCTCTCTCTCTCACTTCCTCTTTACCTCTTATATTCTCTCTCTTCTCTCCATCTCTTCGCCTCCCTTTCTTTATTATCTCTTTCACTTGCTTGCTCACTCTATCTCTCTGACTCTTATCTTTTCTCTCTTCTTTTCTTTCTTATCTCTATTAATAGTCTACTCTCTCTTTATCTTATTCTCTTCACTCTCCCTCCCTCCTTCTCTTACTCCTTTTCTATGTCTCAGTCTCCCTCCATCTTTTTTCACCTCCATCTCATGTTTTTTCTTTATCACCTCGCTCTAATTCTCTCACACTCTCTTTGTCTCTCTCTCTCCATCTCTAGCTATCTATCTCTCTCTTTGTCTCTTTTTGTAGCTATCACTCTCTTGTGCTTATTTCTCATTCCCTTCCTTTTTCTCTCACTCTCTTGTGTGCTCTCCTTCCCTCCCTCCTTCCCCATATGTATCACTCGCTCACTCTCCCCTCTCTCACTATGCTTCTCATCCCTCTCTTTCTATTTAATCTCTTATGTATCTTCCCCTCTCTCTCCCATTCTCTGTACTCACTCCCTCCCTACTCTATTATCTTTCCCCTATCTCTATAAATTTAGCTCCCTCTCTCCCTCTCTCAATTCTCTCTCCTCTCACAATCTCTTATCTCTCTTGCTCCCTCCCATTCTCTCACTATATCTCTCTAACTCTTACTCACTCTATCCCCATCTTTCCCTCATTCTTTCTCTCTGACCCTTTTTCAATCTCCAGCTTCCTCATTCTTTTATAACTATCTTTAGTCCCTCCCTCTCTCATTTCTTACTTACTTTCTTTCTCTTAACCTCCTTGTTTGTTTCTTTGTCTCCCCCAAATTACCTCTCTATTTTCTCTCTCTACTCCACTCTCTTTTTCTCTCTCATTCTCTTTCTTCCTCATACCTTCCCTTTCTATCTAGCTTGCTCCCACCCACACACTCTCTCGCTTGTTCTCATTTTACCTCTGTCTCTAAGATGTGCTCTCATTACTTTATTTTTCTCTTTATATCTCTCTTTTCACTCCTCTCTTTTTCACTCCTCTCTCTCTTCTCTTTTATGTATCATTTGCCATTTCTCGCTCTATCTTATCTTTGTATCTTTCACTCCCACTCTCTCTACCTCCTCCACTATCTCACTCTCTCTTCCTCTCTCTATAACCCTCCTCATTCTATTCCTCTCGCTCTAACTTCCTCATGGTCTTTCTCTCTCCCTCCATTCCACCTTTCATCCCTCGCTCTTACTTATCTCCCTCCCTCTCGCTCACTTTTATTTTTCTAGCAATACTCACTCTCCTTCTATTACACTTTCTAGCTCCTATGCTCACTCACTCGCTCTCTGCCACTTCATTTTTTCTCTTTGATCTTGCTACTTTTTTTCTTTCTATTATTTATCTCTGTCCCTTTTTGTCCCACCCTTCCTCTAGCTTTCTCTCCCCCTCACTCTCACTTCCAACTATCTCTTAATTTCTATATCTCCCTCCCTCTCTCCCTTCCATTCTCTCCCTTGACTTCATTTTTTTTTCTCTCTCTCTCTCTCCCCCCTTCCCATCTCTTTCCACCGCTATTTTGATTTCTTTCTCTTTATCCTTGCACTTCCTCTCTCTCTCTCTCATTCTCTCTCTCTTCGTCTCTCTATCATCCCTTAGTCTCTCTTACTGTCTCTCTCTCTTGCATGCTCGCTATTCTCTATCTCATTATCACCCTATCGCTCTCCCTGCCTCTCTCTTTTCATCTCATTATCTCTCTTAATTCTTCTTCCTATCTCACCAACTTTCTCTGCTCCTCTTTCTTTCTCCTCTCCCCCACCTCTTTCTTGCACTCTTACCCTTTCACTCACTCTTAAATTATCTCTTGCTCTTGCTCTCTCTTCTCTCTAGCCCTCTCTCTTGCTCTTTTTTCAATCTCCCTCTCTGTGTCATCCTCTCTCACTTTCTCTCTCCCCTCCTCTCTCTACCCTCCACTCTCTATCTCCTATCCTCTCCCTTGCTTTACCTTGCTCTCTCTCCATTTCTTATTCTCTCTCTTTCTCACAAGCTTTATCTTGCTCTCTCCCTCTATCATTCTCTCTCTATCTTTCTCACTCTCTCTTCATTTTATTGTATGTCTCATTTGCTTACTCTATTTTACTCTCTCGTCTCTCTCATCTTTATCTCCCTTTTAACCAAATCTTTTTCTCTCTCATTCTTATCTTTCTCTCTACACCATCCTCTCATCTATCTTTCATCTCTCCCTCAGTTAGCTTTGACACACACTCTCCCTCTCCATTTCTCTCTCTCTCCCTCCTCTCTTCCTCAATTTATCTCTTCTCTCGATCTATGTTCTCTTCACTTCCTCGCCATCTCTCTCTTCATCTCTTCATCTCTTTTCTCTTTTTATTTCTCATCCTCTCTCTAACTTACTTTCATTTTTTATTTCTCTCCCGCTCTTTCTATCTCTTGCTCCCCTCTTATCTCTTGCACTCTCTCTCAAAGTCATATCTCTCTCTCTCTCTTTCTTTCTCTCTCTTCCTTGAGAGATTTGAGAGATAAGGAGATGGAGGAAAGGTTGGACAAAATAAAAAATGTATAGATCAAAATCAGTGGAAGGGCGAGTAAGGGAGTGAGTTTTAAAGAGAGATGGGGAGGAAGAGAGAGGGAGACAGAAAGGTAGGGAAGATAAAATGAAAGAGAGGGAAGGAGAGGGAGAGATAGAGAGTGATAGAGATAGAGGAAGTAAGAGAGTGAAAGAGAAAGAGAGTAGAGACAGAGAGAGAAGAGAGAGCAAGAGAGAGAGTGTAAGAAGAAGGAGTGTGAAAGACATTGAAAGAGCAAGAGAGAATGCAGAGAGAATAGCAAGATGAAAGAGTGGAGAGAATAGCAAGATGGAGAGAGAGAGAGAGAGTTAGAGAGCTAGAAAGGGAGCTTAAGAGAGTGAAAAAAGTGAGTCGAGCTGGAATAATTGAGGGTGAAGAAGAAGCAAAGTGAGTCAAAGAAAGGAGAGGGAGAGACGGAGAAATAAGTTGTGCAACATTATGGAGATTCTGAGATAGAAAGTAAGAGGGAGTAAGCAAGAATGTCGGGAAGAGAGATATAATAAGAAAGAAAGTTGGGAAGTGAGAGAGATCTAGAGAAAAGAGAGAGAGAGAGAGAATGTAAGATATTAAGAGATAGGGAGAGCGAGATTAAAAGCAAAGGGGGGAAGAGTAAGAATAAACAAGGGCAGGAGAAACAAAGAAGACTTAGCAATTGAAATGATTGAAATATAGTGAGAGAGTACAAGCAAGGGAGCGAGAGAGAGATATAAAGAGAGGAGGAGAGTAAGAACAAGAGTATGGTAAAAAGAGTAAGAGATATGGAGAGAGAAAGAGAGAAAGAGAGAGAGAGAGGGAATAATGGAGTGATAGAGTGAGAGGGAGGGAAGGAGAGAGAAATGTGAGAAAAAGTGAGAAACATTGAGGGAGAGAAAAGAGAGCAATTGAAAGAGAGAAAGGGAGCGAGAGTGAGAGAGAGCGTGTATGAGTGATAGAGAAAGAGAAAGGTTGAGCAAAGTGAGAGAAATAGGAGTGAGAGAGAGAGAGAGTAACAGAGTGAGAAGAAGAGATGGAACAAAGAGTGAGAGATTGAGTGAGAGAGATAGTGGGAAAGAGAGGGATAGAAGGACATAGTGTGAGAGATTGAAGAGATATGGAGTGAGAGGGAGAGTAAGAGAAAAATATAGAGAAGTAAGAGCGAGGCAAGATAAAACAAGAGAAAGCATGCAAGAGAGGACAAGAGAATGATAAGAGATAGAGAGAGAAAGAGAGAGGGGAATGGAGAGGGAGAAAGGGAGAGAGAAATAGGGATAGAATGTTTGTGAGAAAGATAGGGAAGGAGGGAGGGATGGTGGGAAGAGAAAGGGAGTGAGTGAGAGAGACAGATTGGGGATAGAAGAAAAAGAAAGATTGTGAGACGAGAGAGAAAAGAAAGAGAAATAGACGAGAGTAATTGATAGAGAGTGCAAGAGTGAGAACAGTAGTGAGAAAGAGAGAGGGAATATGAGTGAAATTTAGCAGATGGATGGAATGAGAATGGAAGAGAGTGAGCAAGAGAGAATAGAGGGAAAGGAGTTTAAGGCAAGGGAGAGCTAGAGAGATGAAGCGAGAGAGAGTGTAAAAGAGGGAGGGCGGGGAGAGAAAGGAAGAGAGCAAGTGAAAGGAGGGAGGGATGGATCAAGAGAGAAGAGTGAGTGAAAGTGAGAAATAATGAGAAAGAAAAGGGGTAGAGAGAATGGTACTGAGAGGGAGACTAAAAGAGAAATGTAAGGAGAGAGAACGACGAAGAGAGTGATGGATAGAGGGAGAGAAATAATGAGTAAGGAAAGAGAAGGGAGACTGACAAAAGAGAGTGCGAGAGAGAGAGAGAAAGAGAGATGAAATAAAAAGTGAGAGAGTGAGAGAGAAAGATAAAAAGAGATAATGGTAGAAAAATTGAAGAAAGAGAGTGAGAGATTATAGAGAAAAGACTGAGAGAAAAGAAGGAGAAAGAGAGAAGAGAGTGAAAGTGAGGGAGGAAGGGAGAGTACGAGAATGAGAGAGGAGTGACAGAGTAAATGAGAGAGAGAGGCAAGATAAGAAAATAAAAAAAATTAAATAAACAGTGAAGCGAGAAAAGAGATGGATGGAAAGAGGTTGAGAGCTAGGGCAGAAAGGGAGGATGAAGGGTATAAATGGAGAGTGTGAGTGCTAGAATGAGAGGGCGAGAGAGCAAGATGAGGGAGAGAGTGAGGGAGGTAGAGAGAGAAAAGAGAAAGAGAGAGAGAGAGAGATTGAGAGAAATAGATTAGAGGTTAGAGGGAAAAAGAGGGGAAATAGACAGAGCAAGTAAAAAGAATGAAGAGAAAGAGAGAAGTGAGAACAGATAGAACAAAAGAATGAGACGAGAGAGATGGGGAATCGCGGGGGGAACAGCAGGGGAGCAAACAGCAGGGGAGCAAGAAATAAAGCAAGAAAAGGGAGAGATAATGAGATGAGTGAATGAGGGTTAGGTAAAAATAGAATAATGTATGTAGAAGAGAGAGAGTATGTGAGATATTTCAAGAATAAGATAGCTTGAGAAAGTTAGAGTGGGAGAGACAGATATATATTAAGAGAATAACAAAAAAAGAGAAGGACAGAAAGAGAAGAGCGAGAGAAAGAGCAATAGAGGAAGGCAGAGAGAGTGATAATGAAAGATTGAGAAAGATAAATGTGAGAGTGATAGGAGAAAGAGAGAAGAGAGAAAGAGAGGGAGGCAAAAACTTATGGAATGAGATAAGGAGAGAGAGGCTGACAGATGGAGGAGAAAAGGAGAGAGAGAGAAAAGGAGATAAAAAGAGAGAGAAAAGGAGATAAAAAAGAGCAAAAAAAGAGATGTAGATGTGATAAATAGAGGAGAAATAAAGGGGTGGATGGATAGAGAGACACCAAAAAGAGAGTGGTGAAAAAGAAGAGAGAGGAGGAGAGAGAGAGCAAGAGAGAGATTGGTAAGTGTAAGAGCAAGGGATAGAGATTGAGATAAAGAGAAGACAGTGTGAGAAAGAGAGAAAAAAGGGTGTGTGAGATAGAGGGAGTGATTATGAGAGAGAGGGAGATAGATAGATAGAGTTGAGGCAAGAAAGAGAGAGAGAAGAGTGAAAGAAGAGGGGAAAAAGAAAAAGGGAGTAAGATAAATGTGGAGGGGGGAGAGATAGTAAGAGGTGGAGTGGGAGTGAGAGCGAGTGAAGCAAAATGGGATCTAGAGAGAGATATAGAGCAAGCAAGAAAGAGGAGAGAGGGAGATAATAAGAGATAGAGACAAGGAGGATGTGGAGAGACCGTGTGAGAGATGCATTAGGTAGAGATAGTTGGAGTGAGGGGAGAGAGTTAGATGGAGAGGAAGAGAAAACTATAGAGGCAAGAGAGAGTAAGGGAAGAAGGAGCAAAAGAGAATGAAGAGTGAGAGGGAGGAAAAGAATAAGTGTGAGTAACAGAGTAAGAAAGGCAACAAACAAGGTGGGAAAGAGAGAATAAGATAGAAATAGGGAAAACTAAGAGGACAAGTGAGTGGGAGTGGGAGTAAGAGAGAGAGGGATAAAGAGTTAACAAGGAGGTTTAACAAGGAGGTGTGAGAGAAAGCTAGGAAGATGGAAAGAGTAAGGTCGGAGAGAGGATAAGTTAAAGAGAGAGGAGAGTGAAAGAAGAAGTGGGCAAAATGGATAGAGGGAGTAAGATAAATATGGAGGGCAAAAGAGAGATAGTAAGAGGTAGAGTGGGAGCGAGAGAGAAGGGGAAAGAGAAAGATGAGAGATAAAGAGCAAGCAAGAATGAGTAGAGAGGGAGAGAAAGATTAATATCAAAATGAGTGAGGTAAAAATAGAGAGAATGAGAGAAATAATGAGAGATAGATGAGAGTAGATAAAAGAGGAAGTGATTAAGAGAGAAGGGGTGAGAGGGAAGGAGGGGAAGGGAGTGAAAGAGAAAAAAAAATAGAGGGGGAGGGAGAAGGAAGGTGAAAAATATTTTTACCTAATCCTCTTTCTGTTACTCTATCTACTTGCTCTCTCATGAACTCTTTCACTCACTCTCACTTGCTCTTTCACTCGCTTTCTCTCTTTTCCACTTCTCCATATCTCTCTTCCATTCCAACCCTCAAACACTCCCATCTTACATCCCTCTTTCTCCTCCTCCTTATCCTCCTTCCTCGTTTTATTTCCCTCTACCTCCTTTCATCTACTCTCTTTATTCTCTTTACTCTCTCTATCTATCTTGCTCTCTCTCAATTCTATAACACTCTCTCTCCTTCTCTTCCTCTCTTCTCTTTCCATCTCTCATTCTCTCCCTCTAGCTCTCTCTCACTCTTCCTCTATCACTCTCTCTTTCTTTCATCTCTCTATCTTCCCTGTCTCCCTCTATCTCACTCACTCTTCCTCTGCCCCTTTCTCTTTCTTTCATCTCTCTATCTTTCCTACCTCCCTCCCTCCCTCCTTCACATCCATTATCTCTTTATCTTACTCAATCTTTGTCTTTCTATTCTTACCTCTCTTATCTTATCTCTCACTCTATCTTCTTTCTTTCTCACTCTATGACTATCTCACTCTCTGTTACTCACTTTTTCTCTCTCCCAATCTCTCTCTTTCATGCCCTCTTTTTCACTCTCTGTCTCTTTCTCTATCTCTCCCTCATTCCAATCCTCAAACACTCCCTCCCTATGTTCCTTTTTCTCTTCCTCCCTATCTCCTTTCCTCTCCCAATTTCCCTCTCCCTCCCTTCTCTACTCTCTCCCTATGATCTCTCATGCATTTTCTCTCTCTTTCTCTCCTTTTTTTCTCATTCTTTCTTTCTCTCCAATTTCCCTCTCAACCATCTTTATTTCTTCTTCTCTTGTCTCTCTATCTCTCTTTCTCTAATTTCATTGCTCTTTTTTTGTCACTTGCTCTCCCTCAGAGGTAGCAAGAGAGGGAGAAAAGGAGATTGGAAGAGTAGGAGACAAAAAGAGTGAGAGAGAGAAAAGAGAGAGCGAGAGAACATTATGTGAGATAGAAGAGAGAAAGCAAGGTAGACAAAGGAGGGTCAAAAAATAATAAGGGAAGGATGTAAATATATTTAGAGAGAAAGAGAAAGGAAAGAACTTAAGAGGGGGAGGGAGACATGGAGAGAGAGAGAGATAAGTGAGTGAAAGAATAGAGAAGCGAGTGAGAGAGAGAAAGAGAGAAGAGATTGAAAGAATAAAGTGAATAGAGAGGGAGTGGGGGAAGGAGGGACTGTGGAGAGAGAGAAGAAGAGAAAGGGGGAAAGAGAAGAGATATATGAAGTGTGGGAGGGTGATAAAGGGGGATAATGAGAGAAAGAAAGTGAGGGGGGTTCGAGCGAACAAGAAACAAGATTGAAGACATAGAGGAAGGGATGGGGAAGGAGGAATGGATGGAATGAGGGAGCGGGAGGGCACAACAAAGTGAGATTGAGAGGGAGGGAAGTAGAAAAGAGCACGAAAGGATGATATAAAGAAAGATGGAAGGAGAGAGGGGGAATGAGAATTTAAGTGAGAGAGAGGCACGAGAGCAAGATAGAGAAGGAAAGAGAAGGAAACAGAGCAAGCAACAGAGAGATAACCATAAAGAGAAGATGCAAAAGAGAGCAAGCAACAGAGAGAAAGGAGGGTGGTCAGAAAAATAATAAGGGAAGGATGCAAATATACTTAGAGAGAAAGAGAGAGAATAGAGCTGAAGAGGGGGAGGGAGACATGGAGAGAGAGTGTGAGAGAGTGAGATAGAAATAAGCTAGTGAAAAAATAGAGTAGCGAGTGTGAGAGAGAGAATGAGAGAAAATATTGAAAGAAGAGAGTGAATAGAGAAGGAGTGAGGGAAGGAGGGACTACGAAGAGAGACTCTCATACTTCTCTCTATCCCTTGATCTCTCTATACATCTTTGTCACAATATTTCTTGATATATCTATTTTTTTTGCTCTTTCTCCTTCCATCCTTGTCTTCCTCTAACTCCATCCCTCTCTCTCCCCTCTTACTCCCCCTCTTTTACTCTCTTTTCTCTATTCTCTTTTTTGTTATTTTTCTCTCTCTTGCTTGCTCTCTCTTTCCTTCTATATCTCTTTGCTCTCTCTCTGTCTCTCTAGCTTTCCTTTCTCTATATATTTTCTCTCTCCATCTCTTTTTCTCTCTTGATCTCTTGCTTCTCAAACTCACTCTCTTCTTACTTTTTATATCTTCTCTCACACTTTCTCACTTACCCTCCCACCCTCCTTCCCTTTCTCCCTCCCTCACTCTCACTCTCTCACATTCTCTCTCTCTCTCGCTCTATTTATCTCACTAACCCTCCCTCTCTCTTCCATTGCCTTTCCTCTCTCTTGCTCCCTCACTCGCTCTCTCTCTTTTTTTCTCTCTCTATAATTATCTCCCTCTCTTATGCCTCCTCTCCTATTCTCATACTCTCTATTCTCTATCTTCATCCTTTCTCTCTTTCTCATTATTTCTCTCTATCTATCTCTTGATCTATTTCTTCTCTAACTAGATCTCTTCTTTCTCATTCTAAATTTCTCTCCCTATCTCTATCTCTTATTTTCTATCCTCTCTCCCACTCTATCTCTTACCTTCCCACCCTCCCTCCCTCTCTCCCTCCCTCACACTCACTCTCTCACTTTCTCACTTTATTTCTCACTCAATCAATCTCTCTCCCTCTCTCTCTCTCACTCACTCTTAATTCATTCATTCACTCTCTTTCTTTCTGTATCTCTTTGCTATTTCTATATTTTTCTATTCTGTCACTCTTTGTTACTCTCTCATCTAGATCTCTCTTTCTATAGCTCTATGACTTTCTCTCTCTTGCTTTCTCTCCCACTCTCTTTCACGCTCTCTCTCCCCTCTCTCGCCTTCTCTCTTACTCATTTTTTCTTCTCCCTTTCTTATTATCCTTCTTACCCTTGCTTTCTCTCTATTTCCTTCACTATCTCTTTGCTCTCTCACTATATCTCTTGTGCTCCAATTCTCTCTATCTCTCTCTTGATCTCTTTCTTCTCTAGCTTACTCTGTTCATTCTTTTTCTAACTCTCTCTCCCTCTCTCCATCTATTGCTCTCTATACTCTCTCCCATTCTCTCTCTTACCCTCTAACTTTCCTTCTCTCCCTTCTTCACTCTCACTCTTTCACTTTTTCTGACTCTCTCTCTTGCTATATCTATCTCATTCTCCCTTTCTCTATATCGCTCTTTGTCTCCCTCCACTTTTTTAATTCATTCTTTCTCACTTCTCCCTTTCTTTCTACCTTCCCTCCTTCTCCCACTATCTCACCCTCCCTCCCTCTCCCATATTTTTCCTCTCTCTTTCTCCCTCACTTGCTCTCTCTCTTTCCCTCACACTCCGCCTCTCTCCCCCTTTATATCAATCACTCTCTCTTTGACCTACGCTCTCTCTATCTCCCCTCCCTATATCATTCTCTTTTTGTTGCTCTCTTTTCTCTCTATTCTCTTTACCCTATCTTGCTTGCTCTAATTCTTTCTCTATCCCTTTGCTCTCTTCATTCATTTATATTTTTTTACTCTTCTTTTCTCACTCTCTCTTATTGTTCTCTCTTTCTGTCGGTATCCGCCTCCCACTCTCTTGCTTTCTCTTCTCTATCATTTTCTCTCTTTCCTCTTTCCTTCTCATTCTCTCCCACTTTCTCACACTCTTCCTCTTTCCTTCTCATTCTCTCCCACTTTCTCACACTCTTCCTCTTTCCTTCTCATTCTCTCCCACTTTCTCACACTCTTCCTCTTTCCTTCTCATTCTCTCCCACTTTCTCACACTCTTCCTCTTCCCTTCCCGCCACCTCTTATTCTCCATTTCCCTCTATCTCACTCTTATATATCTGCTCTCTTTCTTGCTCTCTCTCAATTATACCTCCCTCCCTCCATCACTCCCTCTCTCTGCTCTCTCCTCTCTGTATCTTCTCTATAATCACTCTCTATCCCACTCTATTACTCTCCCTCCCTTCCTCCCTCTCACTTTATCCATTCTTTCACCCTCTCTCTCCTTCAGTCACTATCCCTCCCTCTCTTTCCTTTTCTCTTATTATATCTATCTCTCTTCTTTACTCTCTACATCTCTCTACCTTTATCTCTTCCATGTTTTCTCTATCAATCTCCTCCAATCCCCCTCTTTCATTTCTATTTTCTTACCTCCCCCAATACTTAGTATCTCTCGCCCTCACTCTTGCTCTCTCTATATCTCTCTCATTCCCTTGCTCATATTATTTCTCTCTATCCCTATCTAGTTATATCTAGTCTTTCTCACTCTCTTCCCTTCCCCTTGCTCTAACTCCATTGCTTTCCTCCTCTCTGATACTCGTTCTCTCTCTCCCACATTCTCTCTCTCCCTCTTTCTACCGCTCTCTCTCTCTCCCACTCGGCACCTCAATCTCACTCTCCATATTACTTTCAATCTTTCTCTCTTCCACTCTCTCTGTCCCTCTCACTCACTTCATTCTTATCTCTCCTGCTCCCTTGTCCGCTCTCTCTCTTCTTTCTCTCACCCTCTCACTCCATCCCTCTCTCTCCCCTCTTACTCCACCTCTTTTACTCTCTTTTCTCTATTATGTTTCTTATTATTTTTCTCTCTTTTGGTTTCTCTCTCTTTCCTTCTCTATCTCTTTGCTCTCTATCCATCTCTCTTGCTTCCCTTTCTCTATATCTTTTCCCTCTCACCAACTCTTTCTCTCTTGATCTCTTGCTTCTCAAACTCACTCTCTTCTTACTTTTTATATCTTCTCTCAAACTTTCTCACTTAGCCTCCCACCCTCCTTCCCTTTCACCCTCCCTCACTCTCACTCTCTCACTTTCTCTCTCTCGCTCTATTTATCTCACTCACCCTCCCTCTCTCTTCCATGCCTTTTCTCTCTCTTGCTTTCTCTCTCTACATTTTCTCTCTTTTTAATTATCTTCCTCTCTTATGCGTCCTCTCTCTTTCTCATACTTTCTATTCTCTATCTTCTCCTTTTTTGCTCTTCTATTTTATCTCTTTCATTTTCTACATCTTTTCTCCTCAACCCTCTCTTTTGCTTTTTCTCTCTCTATTCTTTATCACTCTCTCATGCTCACTTTTTTCTCACTCTCTCTCTCACTCTTTTCCCCTCTCTCTCTCTCATGCTCTCACTTCTTTCTCTCACTCAGCTTGCCTCTCACTTTTACTCTCCCTCTCTCTATCACTTTCTCTCATTTACTTTATACCTCTCCTCCTTCATCTCTCTCTATTTTTTCTCACTCTTTTTTTCTCACTCTAGGTTTTTTTCTCACTCTAGGTTTATCAATCAATTCTCCTGCTTCATTTTTCTCTCCCTCCTTCTCCATCTCGCTCTTGTCTCCTCTATTTCTCTCTCTCTTGTACTCTCTCTCATTTCTCTATCTTTCGACCTCTCTCGCACCCCTTCTCCTTCTTCCCAATCACTCTCCTCCCTCCCTCCTTCTCACACTTTCTCTCAATCTCCCCTTCCCTCCCTCTCATTCTTCTCTCTCTACTTTCTCTGTCTATCCCTCCCTCCCTCTCTTTATTTTCTCTCACTCTGCCTCCCACACTCTTACCCTCTCTCTTAGTCATTCAATTCTCTCTTTCACTATTTATCCCTCCTTCTCCCTCTCCTTCCTCCACCCACTCTCTCCTCCTCACCCTACCTCTCCTACTCATTTTCTCTCTCTCTCTCTCTCTCTCTCTCTCTCTCTCTTTCTCTCCTTCTCTCTTTCTTTTCTTCTCTCCATCCCTAGCTTCCTCTTTTCATATTTTCCTCTATTTCTCTATCCCTCTCTTCTCTCTCCCCCTCACTTTCTTCACCTCTATCCCTCTTTATCTCCTCTCGTTATCTCTCTCCCTTTCCTACAGTATCTCATAATTTAATTGTCTCTCTACTCTCTTATTTATCTCTTATTTATCCCTCTACCTTCTCTTACTTATGTTGCTCTCTCTTCAATATCATGCTCTCTTACTGCTTCTTGCTCTCACTCTCTTTCTCTCTCTCTCTCTCTCATCTATATATCTTTTCTCACATGGCGTGTCTCTTCTCTTTCTTCTCATTCTCTTTATTCTATCTTTCAATCATTTTCTCTCTCTTTCTTAATCTCCATCCTTCTCTTTCTCTCATTCCCACTCTCTCTCTTTATCTATTTCTCTCTTTCCATTTCATCTCTCACCCTCCGTCTCCCACTATCTCCCTCCCTACCTTTCAACTCTCTCTGTCTGCCTCTACCACTCTCCCTCCCTCCTATTTCCCCTTCCTCTCACTCATGCCTTCCATCTCTCCCTCTTTCCTCTCTTCTCTCGCACTCTTCTTTTTTTTCTCTCTCTTTCTCTCTATCTATTTCTCTCTCCCCCTTCCACCCCCTCTCACTTTCTCTCTTTCTCTCTTTCTCCCTCTTTGTATACTTATATATCTTTCTCTCCCTCCTTTCCTCCATCTCTCTGTCTCTCACTTTCTGTACCTCGTAATCATTTTTTGTTTCTCTCTCTCCTTCTTTGTTTATTTATATATCCATCACTCTCACTTTCTCTCCTTTGCATTCTCAATATTTCTCTCTCTCCCTCTCCCTCTCTCTCCCTCTCTCTCTTCCATATTATCTCTCTTGCACCTTATCTCTCTCTCTCACTTTTTCACAACCCTTTCTATTTCTTTCTCTCCCACCCTCTTGCTTGCCTCTTTCCTTCCTCTACCTCTCTCTCTCTCACACGCCCTCTCCCTCCCTCTATTTCTTTCTCTCTTTGTCTCACCTTATATCTCTCTTACTCTTCCTATCTTTCTCTCACTTTCTAATGTCTCTCATTATTTATACTCTCTCTCTTGATCCCTCTGTATTTCTTCCTCTCTTTTTCTCCCATTTTTTCTCTCTCATTCCCCCTCTCACTTCACTATCTCACACTCGCTCACTTCCTCACTACCTCCTCCTGTCTTTGCCTACTTTCTATCCCTCCTTCCCTCCCTCCCTCCCTCTCCCTATTCCTCTTTTAATCTCTCTTCCACTCTCTCATACTTCTCTCTATCCCTTGATCTCTCTATACATCTTTGTCACAATATTTCTTGATATATCTATTTTTTTTGCTCTTTCTCCTTCCATCCTTGTCTTCCTCTAACTCCATCCCTCTCTCTCCCCTCTTACTCCCCCTCTTTTACTCTCTTTTCTCTATTCTCTTTTTTGTTATTTTTCTCTCTCTTGCTTGCTCTCTCTTTCCTTCTATATCTCTTTGCTCTCTCTCTGTCTCTCTAGCTTTCCTTTCTCTATATATTTTCTCTCTCCATCTCTTTTTCTCTCTTGATCTCTTGCTTCTCAAACTCACTCTCTTCTTACTTTTTATATCTTCTCTCACACTTTCTCACTTACCCTCCCACCCTCCTTCCCTTTCTCCCTCCCTCACTCTCACTCTCTCACATTCTCTCTCTCTCTCGCTCTATTTATCTCACTAACCCTCCCTCTCTCTTCCATTGCCTTTCCTCTCTCTTGCTCCCTCACTCGCTCTCTCTCTTTTTTTCTCTCTCTATAATTATCTCCCTCTCTTATGCCTCCTCTCCTATTCTCATACTCTCTATTCTCTATCTTCATCCTTTCTCTCTTTCTCATTATCTTTTACTCCATTTCTTGCTCTCTCTCTCTCTCACTTACTCTTCCTGACTCTCTCTCACTTTCTCTCATCTCTCCCACCCCTCTCTCGCACTCTCTACCTATCTCTCTACGTTTGAGCCACTGTTCATCTCTTTCTCCCTCACTCACACACACACTCTCTCTCCATCTTCTTATTTCTCTGCACCTCTCTCTCACACACACTCTCTCCCTCCCTCCCTCAGTCTCTCTTGCTCACTTTCTCTCTCCCCAACTCTCTTTATACCTCTTTGACGCACCCTCTCTTTTCTCTCTCACCATACTTATCTTATTATTTCTATCCCTCACTCTATCCTCATCTTCTCACTTGCTTGAGCACTCTATCTTTCTCACTTTCTCTCCTTCTCTTTTATAATCTCCCTCTTAATCTTCTCTCAATCAGTCATCTCTCTCTCTTCACTCTCTTCCCCTCCCTCCCTCCCCTACTTCCTCTCTTTGTGTCCACTCTCCTTCCCTACCTCACTATTTACCTCTCTCTCTTTCTCTTTCTCTCTATCATTCTCTCCCTCTTATTATCTCTCTTTCATTCCAATATTCCCTACCTACGTCCCACTTTCTCCCCCTCTTTATTTTTTTCCTCTTTTTATTTCCCTCTCCCTCCTTTCTCTATTCTCTTTATCTTCTTCAAACCATTCTCTCTCTCGCTTCCACTTTTTCTCTCTTTATCTCTCATGCTCTCTCAATCTCTCTCACCCTCTCTCTATTCTATAACTCTTTCTCTCCTTCTCACCCTCTTGTTCCTTTCCCTCCCTCCATCTCTCTCTCACTCCTCCTCTGTGCCTCTCTCTTTCTCGCGTATATCTATCTTCTCTTACGCCTTCCCTCCCTCCCTCATTCTTACTCTCTCTGTCTCACTCACCCTCCCTCCTTCACATCCTTTATCTGTTTATCTCAATCTCCCTCCCTTCCTCTCTTTTTACCTCTCTCTTGCTCCATCTCTCTCTTATCATCTCTCTCACTCTCTATGACTCTATCACTCTCTGTCACTCGCTTTTTACTCTATCTCTCAATTTTATGCCTTCTCTCCCAAACTCTATCTCTCACATTCCAACCCTTAAACCCTCCCTCCCTGCATCCCCTCCCTACATCTCTTTTTCCCCCCCTCCCTCTCTTCTTTCCTCTCTCTATTTCTCTCTCCCTCCGTTCTCTACTCTCGTATGATCTTTCATACATTTTCTAAAATGGGTCCACAAGCCTGGGAACACCCCATTTTTCCTCCGGCTCTCTCTTTTTTAACTCTCTCTCTCTCTCTTTCTCGCCTTTTTCTTTCTCTTTCTAGCTCTATTTCCATCTATCTTTTTCCTTTACTTGTGTCTCTTTACTTGTCTCTCTATCTATCCTCCTTCTCTAATTCCATTGCTCACTCTCGTTCACTTGCTCTCCCTCAGTTGCTTTTGCTCTCTTTCATCTCTCCCACACCCATCTCTTGCAATCTCACCTATCTCTCTCCCTTTTATCTCTCCCACACCCCTCTTATCTCTCGCTCTCTCTCACAAAGTCTTCTCTCTTTACTTCTTCTCTCTCTCCCTTTTTCCCTCTCTCCTTCTCCCTCACTTTCTCTCCCATTATCCCTCTCTCCTCCCACACTCTCTCCTTCTCACTATTTCTCCCACTTTGTTTCTCACTTGACCTCCCTCTTTTTCCCTCCCTCTTTTTCACTCATTTGCCTTCTATCTCTCTATCTCCCTTTCTCTCACCATTCTCAAACTATATTCTCTATGTCGCATTAACTCTTTCACTCTCTCTATCTCTCGTGCTCTTCCCTTTTTCTTTCTGCCACTTTTGC
The DNA here is from genome assembly GCF_001263595.1 of Phalaenopsis equestris. Classification (NCBI taxonomy): domain Eukaryota; kingdom Viridiplantae; phylum Streptophyta; class Magnoliopsida; order Asparagales; family Orchidaceae; genus Phalaenopsis; species Phalaenopsis equestris. The sequence goes on along the minus strand of NW_018225347.1, from coordinate 21,548 downwards.
TCTCACCCTCATTTTCTCTCTTCTCTTTCTCTATCTTTCTCTCTCTTCCAATCATTTTCTAACTCCCTCCCTCCCCCACACCCTCCCTCCATCTCCATCTCTTCCTAAGACTCCTTTTTTCTCTATCCTACATTCTCTCCTCTTTCTACCTCTTTCTCTTATATTAAAACTTCTCTCTCTCTCACTCTCTCTCTTCCTCTCTCTCTCATATCTACTCATCTTTTACTTTATCTGCCTTGTTCTTTATCTCTTAATTTCTCTCATCTCTCTCCCTTGCTGCCCCCTCTCTATATCAATATCTCACACTCTCTCTCCCTCTATTTCCTGTCTCTCTAATCTCTTTATCAAGTTTCTTTCTCTCACTCTCTCTATTTCACTCTTTTCCTCTATCTCTCTTGCTCTCATTTCACTCTATTTTTTTCTTGTACTCTCTCCCCTTTCTTATATCTCTTGCCCTATCAACCTCTCTATCCTCCCCATCCTACTTTCTTTACTCTTCATCCCTCCCTCCCTCTTTCCTCTCTCATTTTGTCCTTCTCTCAAGCTTGCACTTTTCAATTTCTATCCCTCCCTCCACCCTCCTTCCCTCCTTTTACCTCTTTCTCTCACAATATTTCTATTCTCTCTATTATTATTTTTCTCTTGCCTACATCCTTTATGCTCTCTCTTAATCTAAAGACCTTTCTACTGCACCCTCTCTCTTTGTCACTCTCATTATCACTCCACTTTATCTCTCTATCTCTGTTAGCCCTCCTCTATCTCTATCTCCCTTTCTCTTACTCTCCCTCCATCTTTCTCTCTCTCCCTCTTATTGTTCCTCTCACTCAATCTCTCTAGCCTTTCCTCCCTCACTTTGTCTCTCTCTATCACTCCCTCTCTCTCCACTCTTATTGTCATTCCTACCTCGCTCAGTTCTTTCTCTCACTCCCTATTGTAATCTCTTTTTCTGTTTCTTTCTCTTGCTCTCCCTCTCTCTTCCTCTCACTTTTGCTCCCTCTCTTGTGTTCCCTCACTCACTCTCTATCCTGCTCTCATTCTATATTTCTCCTATCACTCTTCCCTTTTCTTATCTCTTCCCATCCCTCCCACCGTCCCTCTCTCTCCCTTTGTCCCTCTCTTTCCCACTCTACCCAACTCTTTCTACCCCTCCCTCCCTATGTCTCCCTCACTGTTATTATATCTCTCTATATCCTTGCTCTATTTCACACTCTCAACCTCCCTCTATTACTCTCTCTCACACCCTACCTACTCCCTCTCTCTCATTATCTCTCTCTCACTCTCATGCTCTAACCCTCTCACTCACCTATCTCTTTTTATC
>NW_018225347.1:19300-20177 GCF_001263595.1 Phalaenopsis equestris | reverse complement strand
TTTCCCTCACTTCCTTTCTCCTTTCTTACTCTCCCTCCCCCTCTCTCTCCCTCTCCTTTTTTACACCCTCTCCTCTTTATCTCTCTCTTCTCACTTTCTACATCACTCTCTTGCTCTCTCTCTCTTTTTCACTCACTCTCTCTCTCTCACTCCATGAACACTCTCGATTCACTCTCTTTTTCTCTTTTTCTACAAATCTCTACCTAACTCTCTCTCTCTCTTCACTTACTCACTCCTCTATCTCTCTCTATCTCCATTCTCTATCCCTTTCCTTCCCACTTTCTCTCGTTATTCTCTATGAGAGATAAAGATGTATGAGGGAGAGAGGGAGGAAGTGAAAGTGGGAGAGAAATAGTGTGAGAGAGAAGGTAAATTAAAGTGAGAAATAGTGAGAGAGAGAGATATATATTAAGGGAGGGAAATAAAAGAGCAATACAAAGATAGAGTAAAGGGTGAAGAAAAGAGAGTGAGCAATAAAGCAAGAGAAAGAGTATCTGAAGAGAGAGATTTGTAAGATTATAAAAGAGAGAGCAAGAAAACGAGAAATAAAGAAAAGAGAGTGAGCAATAAAGTAAGAGAAAGAGATTGTAAAGAGAGAGATATGAAAGAATATAAAAGAGAGAGCAAGAGAACGAGAAATAGAGTAAGATAGAGAGGATGGTGAAAAGGATTAAGATAGAGAAGATGAGAGAGAAATATAGAGAAAAGAGAGAGTGAGGGAAGAAAGTGCAAGAGTGAGTGAGTGAGATAGTAAAGGAGAGCAAGAAAATGAGTGAGAGACAGAAAGAGAGAGAAAGAGGGAGGGAGAGGGAGGGACGGAAGTTATAGAGAGCAGAAGATACAGTGATAGAGTATCTAAAGGGTTATGTAGAGAAAA
>NW_018225347.1:18288-18972 GCF_001263595.1 Phalaenopsis equestris | reverse complement strand
GGGATGAGAGGGAGAGAGAGAGAGGGAGAGGAAAAGAGTGAGAAAGAGAGAGAAGGAGAGAGGGAGTGTGTGATGATAGAGAGAACAAGAGAGGGAGAAAAGGAGGAAGTAAACATCTGTGAAATTGAAGAGAGAGAGAGAGTGAGATGGGAGGAAAAGTGAGAGAGAAATAGAAAAAAAGAAAGTGTGAAAGAAGAGTGAGGAAGAGAGATGGAGTTTAAGAGAGAGCAAGAGAGGGAGCCTCAGAGAGAGAGAGAGAAAGAGTGATAGAGGATGGAGTAACATAACATAGTAAGAGAGATATGATAAAGTGAGAGAGAGAGGGAGGGAGTGAAAGAGATTTTTGAAAAGAGTGAGCGAAAGTGGGAGACAGAGAAGAAAGAGTGAAGGAAGAGCAAGCAAGGAAGAGCAAGAGAGAATGAGCTTGAGAAAATAAAAGTAGGAGAAGAAGAGAAATACTAGGAGAAAGTGGATGAGATGGAGAGAGAGAGGGAGAGGAAAAGAGTGAGGGAGAGAGAGAAGGAGAGAGGGAGTGTGTGATGATAGAGAGAACAAGAGAGGGAGAAAAGGAGGAAGTAAACATGAGTGAAATTGAAGAGAGAGAGAGAGTGAGAAGGGAGCAAAAGTGAGAGAGAAATAGAAATAAAAGAAAGTGCGAAGGAAGAGTGAGGAAGAGAGATGGAG
>NW_018225347.1:11721-18217 GCF_001263595.1 Phalaenopsis equestris | reverse complement strand
TGAGAGACAGCGAGCGAGAGAGAGGGTGAATAAGAGAGGAAGGTCAAGATAGAGAAAAGAGAGGGAGAGAGAAACTGAGAGAAAGGGAGAGAAATATATGAGAGTGAGAGAGAGGAGAGCAAATGAAAAATAGTGAGGATGAAATATAGTATTAGAGAGAGAGAGGAGGGAGAAAGAAAAAATAGAGAAAGCGGAAGAGGACGAGATGGAGAGAGAAAAATAGTGAGAAGGTAATGGAAAAGAAGTAAAGAGTGAGCAAGAGAGACTGAGAGAGAAAAGAGGGAGTGAAGGAAGAGCAGGAGAGAGTGAGCTTGAGGAAAAGAAGGTAGGAGAAGAAGAGAAATATTTGGAGAAAGGGGATGAGATGGAGCGGAGGAGAGGGAAAGAGTGATAGAGAGAGAGAAGGAGAGAGTGAGTGTGTGATGATAGAGAGTGCGAGAGAGGGAGAATAGTGAGTGAGAAAGATAGAGAGTGAGGGAGAGGGTAAGGATGAGAGTAAAAATTCAATAGAGAGGAGCAATAGAGGGAGGGAGAGAGAGAAATAAAGAGAGAAGAGAGTGTAAGGGAAGAGAGATCAAGAGTGAGGGAGAAGAAGAGAATGAGTGAGACACGAGATACAACAAGAGAGAGTGAGTAAAAGAGGAAGTGTGAGATATAGAAAAGAGAGGGAGAGCGAAAGTGTGAGAGAGAGAAGAGAGCAAATGAGAAATAGCGATGATGAGAGATAGTATTAGTAGAGAGTGAGGGAGGGAGAAAGGAAAAATAGAGGGAGCAAAAGAGGAAGGAGGGAGAGAGGAAAATAGTGTGAAGGAAATGGAGAACAAGTAAAGAAAGAGCAAGAGAGATTGAGAGTATGGGTTAAAGATATTGAGATTGAGAGAGAAAATGTAAAGTTTTGAGATTGATAGAAGTGGGAGGTGAAGGGAGAATGATCAAGAATGTAATTAAAGAAAGAAATAGGGGGAGTGAGTAAAGGACATAGATACTAAGAAAAAAATAAAAAGAGAAGAGATTGAGGAAAAAATAGAGAGAAAGAAGAAATGGAGTTAGAGTGAGAGTGAAATTAAAGAGATATAGAGAGATCATGAAGGAAATAGAAGGAGAAGAGGAGGAAAGAGAGAGCAAGAGAAAGTGAGAAAGACTGTAAATGTGTGAAAGATAAGGAGAGAGAGGGAGGGATGGGAGGAGGAAAAAATAGTTGTGAGTGAGAGAGGAGATAAAGAGGGAAGTGAGAGAGAGATGGAGAGAGGGAAGAAGGGGGAGAGATAAATAAAGAGAGTGAGAGAGTGGATAAAAAGAGAGAAGAGAAAGAAATAGATAGAGGGATAAAGACATAAGAAACAATAAGAGAGAGTAAATGTGGAGAGAAAGAAGAGGGGGCCATAGAAGAGGGAGCGAGTGAGAAAGTGTGTGTGGAATAACAGAAGTCAGAGAGTAAGTAAAGAGCAAGAGAGATAGAAAGCGCAAGGTAGCAAGAAAGTGACATAGAACACAGAGAGAGAGAGAGCGAAAAGGGATGAGAAGAAGAGAGATGAAGAGAGATAGGAGGTGTGAGAGAGGTTAAAGAGAGAGAGGTAGCGAGAGTGGATGAGAAAGAGAGACAAATACAGAAAGAAGAGAGAGTGAGGGAAGAGGGTACAATACAGAGTGAGTGAGCGAGAGAGAGAGGGAGGAAAGCAACAGAATGAGTGAGAGAGAGAGAAAGAGCGAGATGGAGAAATAGAGAGTGAGATCGAGAGAGAGTGTGTGGGAGAGAGAGAAAAATGGAGAAAAAGTGAGTGAGATATAGTGGGGGATAAAGAGAGAGAGTGAGAGGAGAGTGAAAACAAAGCATTAGGAGAGAGTAGGAATGAGAATAGAGAAAAAGAGAGAGGGAGTATGAGTGAGTGAAATTGAAGAGAAAGAGAAAGGAAATTAGAGATGGAGATAGAAAATGAGAGAGAAGTGAGAGTGTGGGAATAGAGAGACGGTGAGATGAGAGAATGTGAAGAGAGAGAGAGAGTGCTGGATAGTTGGATTGAAAGAGTGAAAGGAGCAAGAGAAATAGGAGAGAGCAACGACAGAGAGTACGGAAGAATGAGAGATAAGGAAATTTAAAATAAAGTGAAAAGGAGAAGAAGAGGCGAGAGTAAGAGTGAAAGTGAATTTGAAGAGATTGGCAGCGATAAAGGGATAGATACAACAAGTGAAATATAAAGAAGAAATAAAGTGAGGGAAGAGAAAGAAAGAGTGGGATGGAGAGAGAATGGCAGAGGGTGCCAGAGAGAGATAGAGAAAGAATTAAGAGGAAGGCTGAGAGATAAAGAGAGCAAGATAGATCAAGAGAGCAAGAAAGAGGTAGAGAGAACAATGAGAGAGATAGTGGGAGAGAGATTGACGGATGGAGAGAAAGGAATAGAGGGGGAGGGTTAGATAGTAATATGGAGCACAAGAGAGATAAAGTATGAGAGAGTGAGAGAGTGAGAAAGAAATAAAGAGAGAGAAAAGAGAGGGGAAGGGGGAGAGAGGGAAGGAGAGAGAAAGAAAGATCAGGATATATAAATAAAGAAATCAGGAGAGAAAGAGATAAATGAGAGATACGAAAATGGAGGAAGGATGGAAAAATAAAAAAAATATAGATCAAAATGAGTGAAAGGGAGAGTAAGGGAGTGAGTCAAGAGAGATGAGGTGAAAGAGAAATGGAGACATGAAAGCAGGGGAGAGAAAACAAAAGAGAGGGAAGGAGAGGGAGAGAAAGATAAGGATAGAGGGAGTGAGATAGAAAGAGAAGGAGAGGTAGAGACAGAGAGAAGAGTGAGCAATAAAGATAGTGTAAGAGAAATGAGAGTAAAGGACATTGAAAGAAGGAGAGCGAATAGTAAGATGGAGAGAGAGTGAGGTAGAGAACTAGAAAGGGTGCTAAAGACAGTGAAAAAAGCTAGACGAGATGGAATAATGGCGGGTGACAAAGAAGCAAAAAAGAAAAGAGAGGGAGGGAGGGATAAATAAGTTGAGCAACATTATGGAGATTCTGAGATAGAAGGAAAGAGGGAGTAAGCAAGATCAATGGAAAGAGAGATATAAAGTGAAAGAGAGTTGGGGAGTGAGAGAGATCTAGAGAGAAAGAGAGAGAGAGAGAGAGAAAGTACGAGATTAAGAGGAGGGAATAAGAGCAAGGGGGAGAGTAAGAATGATGGAGGAAGGGGGAGACATAGAGATTGAAATAGTGAGAGAGAACAAGCAAGGGAGCGAGAGAGAGAAATAAAAAGAGGGCGAGAGTGAGAACAAAAGTATGGTGAAGAGAGTAAGAGATATGGAGAGAGAGAAAAAGAGGGAATGAGGGAGGTATGGAGTGAAAGAGGAATGGGAGGAGAAAGAGAAGTATGAGAGAAAGTAAGAAACATTAAGTGAGAGAAAAGAGAGAGAGAGAGTAAAGCAAGAGAGAGCTAGAGAGATGAAGCAAGAGAGAGTGTAAAAGAGGGAGAGATGGAGAGAGAAATGAAGGGAGCAAGTGAAAGGAGGCAGAGAGGGATGAAGCGAGAGAGAAGTGTGAGTGAAATTGAGAAGAAATGAGAGAGAAGAGGGGTATAGAGAGTGCTACAGAGAGGGAAATTGAAAGAGAAAGGTAGGGAGGGAGAACAATGGAGAGAGTGATGAATAGAGGGACAGACATGGTGAGTGAGGAATGAGAAGAGAGACTGACAAAAGAGAAAGAGAGAGAGATAGAGAGAGCAAGAGAGCAACAAAGAGAGATTAAATAAAGATCAAGAGAGTGAGAGAGAAAGAAAAAGAGAGATAGTGGGAGGGAATTTAAAGAGAGAGATAGTGCGCAAGAGAGGGATAGAGATAATGAGAGTGAAATAGTGAGAAGAGGGAGTTAGGAGAGATAGAATGACAGGAAAACGAGTCAGAGTTTGTGATAAGAAGGGAGGGCAGAAAAATGAGTTAGAGAGAGATAGGAGGAGTGATGGAGATGGAGAAGGGAGAGTGGGAGAGAAAGAGGAATGGAGAGTGGGAGGAAGAGATAAAGATGAGAGAGGAGAGGGAGAGAGGGAGAGTTTGTGTGTGCAAGGGATGGAGGAAGAGAACAAGTGAGTGAAGAGAGAGAAGAGAGTGAGAATAATAGAAGAGAGGCCAATAGAGAGAGAGCAAGCGATGAGATAGAGAGTTAGAGAAAAGAGAGAAAGTGACAGAGAGGGAAAGACACTAAGAAATAGATAGATAGAGGGAAGGGGTGAGAGAGACTGAAGAGAAAGAGGAGTTGAAAGAGAGAAGGAGAGAGTGAGCTAAAAATATGGAGAGAAGCTAAAGTGAGGGAAGATAAAGCAAGAGAGAATGAGTGAAAGAGTGAGGAAGAGCAAGATAATAAGGGGAGGGAGAGAAGGATAGAGATGAAAGAGGGAGTGAGTGTGTAAAAGAGAAAAAGTGATAAGTGAGAAAGCAAGAGTAAGAGAAAGAGTGAGAGAGAAAGCATGAAGGACATATAGTATTAAAGAAGAGAGTCAAGGAGAGAGCGAGAGATAGCGGAAGGACCCGAGAGAATCAGAGAGGGGGAGAAAGCGGATAAACAAGGGGGAATGAGAGAGAGGGTGAAAAGACAGTGAAAAGAGATAGAGAGAGGAGAAAGATAGAAGAGAGCGAGAGTGAGGGATGAAGGGAGGGTAAGAGAATGAGAGAGGAGTGATAGAGTAATGAGACAGAGGAGAGATAGAGAAGAGAGAGAAAGACAGGGAGATAAAAATACAAAAATTATTGAAAGAGAGAAGCGAGAAGAGAGATGGATGGAAAGAGGATGAGAGAGAGGATGAAAATGAGAGAAGAAGGGTGTAAAGGGAGATCATGAGTGATAGAAAGAGAGGGAGAGAGAGTAAGATAAAGGGAGAGAGTGAGGGTTGTAGAGAAGGAAAAGAGCAATGGAGAGAGATAATGAGTGAAATAGATTAGAGGTAAGAGGGAAAGATATGAAGAGAAGGAGAGAGTGAGTAAGAGGTAGATAGGGAGGAAGAGAGGGTAAGACAAGGGGTGAAGAAAGAGGGGGGATGGTCGGAGATATAGGGGGAGAGGGAGGTATATAGGGAGTGAAAGAGAGTAAGAGAGAGGAGAAAGGGAAAAAAGAGAGAGTGAGAGGAGAAAAGCGAAAGGCATGGAGAGAGAGAGAGCAAATGAGGGAGTGAGAGTAGGAGAGAGAATGGGAGGAGGAGATCAAGAGTGAGTGACTAATAAGAGAGATAGAGAAGTGAAAGAGGGAGAGAAAAATAAAGAGAGTAAGGGAAGATAAAAGTGAGAAGAGAGAGCGAGAAAGAAGAGAGCAGGGAAGAGAGGGAACAAAGTAGAGATGGAGGGTGAGAGTGAGAGTATAAGAGCTATAATGAGAGGGAGAGAAAGTAAGATTGAGGGTGGGTGTGAGGAATGAAGAGAGAGAAAAGAGTGTGAGATAAGAGAGTATGAGAGACGAAAAAAGTGAGAGAGAATGAGAGAGAGTATGAGAAAAGGAGAGAAAGCGAGAGAGAAGGATAAGAAAGAGAGAGTAGGTGAGGGTGGTAGAGGGAGGGAGGGAACAAGAGAGAAGAGAGAGGGTACGACACATGGAGGATTGTTAGCAATAAAGGGAGAGAGGGAACGAGGGAGTAAGAGATAGAAGAAAGAGAGGAAGAGAGAGTGAGAGAGAGTGAGACAGATTAAAAGAGAGTGAGAGATATAATAAGTGAGGTGGAGAGAGCATACGATAGCAAGAAAGAGGGGGAGAAAGATAGATGGAGAAAGGGAGAGAGATAGAGAGGTGGAGAGAGATAGAGACAGAGTGGGAGAGAGGAATAGACAAAGATATGGGGATTAAGAGAGTGAGTTTAAGGGTATGAAAGAGAGTGTGTCTGAAAAAGTGAGAGATCGTGATAGAGGTAGAGTGAGGGAGAGATAAAAATGGAGAGTGAGTGAGAGAGGGAGAGAGAAATGTGTGAAGAAGAAGAGTGAGAGAGAGGAAGAGGGACATAAAGTGGGAGATATATTGAGAGCGGGGAAAGGAGAGAGATATATTTGAGAAGTGAGTTAGAGAGAGATAAAGTATAAGTGAGAGTGAGAAATGGTGAAAAGGGTGAGAAAGATAATAGATGATAGATTGAGATAGAGTTGGGTAGAGCGGAAAGAAATTTAGAGAAAGAGAAAGAAATAAAAAAGAGTGTGAGATATTGAAAGAGAGAAATAATGAGGGTTTGAAGGGAAGATAGAGATGGGAGAATGCAGGAAAAAGAGAGAGGGAGAGAGAGAGAGCAAGAAAAAGAGTGGGGAGACAAAAATCTATTGAGAGAGGAAGGGAGAGAGCAAGGATAAAGTGAGCAATAGATTGAGGGTGAGAGAGGTCAAAGTGAGAGCAAGAGAGTGAGAGATATTCAAAGAGGAATGGAGAGAGATGGGGAAGTTTAAAGAAGAGAGCAAAAGAGAGTGAGAGAGAAAGTAGAGTAAAAGAAAAAGGGTTAGGCATAAATATTTTTCTCCATCTTTCTCCTCTCCCCCTCTATTT
>NW_018225347.1:9581-11680 GCF_001263595.1 Phalaenopsis equestris | reverse complement strand
CCCCTCTCTCTTAATCACTTCCTCTTCTATCTACTCTCTGTGGGGATCGATGTTCTTATTAGAAAATCGAATGTGCTATGCCAAAATAGAAAATAATTGATGGAAATTCTTATGAGATGCAAAAAAAATCAAACAATAAAACCGTCTCAAGGCTAGAACAAACCGAATTATATGTAGAACCTGTGGTGAAAATGGATGGATGGAAGTAAACCTTGACCTAATGCTCAACGCAAACAAGAATGTTGGTATAAGACCGCAACCCTATGCTTGACGTGAGGAAAGAACCATGGTATAATGGAAGATGCCACAAACTTGGTGGAAATCCGCTTGATAAGTCAGGAAAGAACTCCTTAGGCGATGGCCTAGAGTTCCCTTGGAATCTTAAGGAAACCGTGGGAGACAACCCAAATGGAAGTTTTTTTGGTAAGAATCAGAAGTCCCTTTTTCATTTGACATATGGCCTATATTATGGCTAAAGCTTACAAGAAAATAAAAATATATATAAAATATCCTCCAAAAAATCAAGTTGTCATGCAAGCCATTATTAAACCATAATAAAAAATATAAAATATCCAGTAATAATAATATGATTGGTAAACCTGGATAATATGACTTTATCCTTGGGCTTGGAATAAGTTGACAAATCTTTGTGCCTCTTTCTCCTTAGATCCTCATGAATTGGCTTGAGTCTAAGCCTCTTGGACTAATCCATTAAGAGCTTCTTTCACCCTCTTTGCATAACATCTAGTAATTGGCCCACATGGAACTTACATTAAATCTTCTCTTCAAGTCGTGTCATTATCATCCATGATATCATTTGCATCATCTTCCCCTCCTTTCCTCTCACCCCCTCTCTCTTAATCACTTCCTCTTCTATCTACTCTCATCTTTCTCTCATTTATTCTCACTTTCTCTCTATTTTTAGCTCACTCACTTCTCTTTTAATCTTTCTCTCCCTCTTTAATCTTTCTCTTCCTCTCTCCTCTTTCTTTCTTGCTCTCTAGCTCGCTCTTCCCCCTTCTCTATCGCTTCCACTCTAGTTCTTCCTATCTCTCTTCTGCCCTCCTTTTTTATCTTATTCCCTCTTTCTATTTTGCCAACTTCTTCTTTCACACTTCTCTCTCTCTTTCACTTATCCTTCCTCTCACCTTGTTCTTTCCCTCTTCCTAGCTTTCTCTCACACCTTTCTCTCACACCATCTCTCACACCTCCTTGTTAACTCTCTATCCCTCTGTCCCCTACTCCCACTCCCACTTACTTGTCCTCTTTGTTTTCCCTATTTCAATCTTATTCTTTATTCCCTAGAAATTATTCTCCGATGGCTATCCATAACTCCTAACTTTGCATTAAAATCTTCAGGCCCACTCAGGTCTAGACGAGATAGAGAGGGAGAAAGCTTGCTATCTCTTCCTCTTCCCTCACTCTCTCTTCCCACTATAGTTTTCTCTCGCTCTCTATCTCGCTCTCTCCCTCCCCACTCTAAACTATCTCTACCTTATTCATCTCTCACAAACTTTCCCGACCTCCTCAATGTCTCTCTCTTATATTATCTCACTCTCTCCTTTTTCTTGTTTGCTTTCTTATCACTTTCTGGGTCGCTCTTTGCTTAACTCTTTCTCACTCCCACTCCACCTCTTATTATCTCTCTTTGCCCCTCCACATTTATCTTACTCCCTTTTTCTTTTTTCCACTCTTCTCTCTCACTTTCTTGCATCATCTCTATCTATATATCTCCCTCTCTCTCATAATCACACCCTCTATCTCACACAGTCTTTCTTTTCCCTTTCTCACACTGTCTTCTCTCTCTCTTTCTCTTTATCTCAATCTCTCTCCCTTGGTCTTACAATTGTTATTTCTTTCTCTATGTTCCTCTTTCTCTCTCTTCTCCTCTCTCTTCTTTTTCACCTCTCTCTCTTTTAGTCTCTCTCTATCCATCCACCCCTTTCTTTCTCTTCATATTTATCACACCTACCTCTCTTCTTTTGCTCTTTTTTTATCTCCTTTTGTTTTTCCATCTGTTAGCCTCTCTCTCCTTATCTCATTCCATATGTTTTTGCCTCCCTCTCTTTCTCTCTTCTCTCTCTCTCCTCTCACTCTCA
>NW_018225347.1:0-9086 GCF_001263595.1 Phalaenopsis equestris | reverse complement strand
AGGAAGAGAATTAAGGAGAGATATAGAGAGGGAGGGAGTGGGAGAGAGGGAGAGTGAAGGTGAGCATGTGAGAGAGATCGAGCAACATATTGAGAGAAAGAGAGATAGAGAGGGCAAAAGAGTGTGAGTGAGAGTAGAAGAGATAGGGAGAGAGAGAGATAACAAGATGTGAGAGAAAGGTAGGAAGAGGGAAATAGAAAGGTGAGAGAGAGGAAAAGAGAAAGAGAGAAATTTGGGGATGGAGGTCGGGTGAGATAGAGAGATAGGATTGAGAGAGAGGAGTAGTGGGAGTTTAGGAGAGAGATAGAGGGTGGGAGAGAGAGAGAAAGGGATGGAGAGAAGGGGAGTGAGAGAAAGTAAGAGAAGAGAGAGAAGAAAAGGAGAGAAAGAAGAGAGCAATGAGAGGGAGGGATAGGAAAATAGAGAGAGGAAGGGAGGTATGAAAGGGAAGAGAGATAGAAGTACGGAGGAAGAAAAAGAGGGTGGAAAAAGGAGGTAGAAAGAAAGTGTGTGATGATTTCAATGAGGAGACAAAAAGATATTAGGAGAGAGAGAGAGGGAGAAAGAGAGATAAAGAGCGAGTGGGGAAGAGACAAGGAGTACGATTGAGGGAGAGAGAGAGCGATTGAGAGAGAGTGAGAAAGAGAGTGATTAAGAGAGAAAGATAGAGGTATAAAGAGTTGGAGAGGAATTAAAAAAGAGAGATAGAGAGAATTAAAGATTGTTGTCAAGAGATAAAGGGAGAGAGCGATAAAGCAAGAGAGAGTTTTTTTTAAATTAATGAGTGGGAGAAAGAGATAGAGAGAGAAATAGAAAGAGAGAGAATAAAGAGAAGAGAGATAGGGTGAGAGGGAAAAAGAGCTAAAGAGGGAATGAGAGAATGAAGGAGGGAGAGAGGGAGAGAGAAGGAGATGAAGATCTATTGAATAGACAAGGAGGGATGGTGAGGGAGAGGGCAAGAGAGAAAGAAAGGAAGGGTAGGTAAGGGAGAAAAATAGAGAGAGAGGGCTAGAAGTGAGAGAGAGAGAAGAGAGAAGCGCGTGAGTGAGAGAGAGTGAGTGAGCGAGAAATAGAGCAAGAGAGACATAAAAGAGCAAGAGATAGAGAGTGATAGAAAAAAAGCAAAGAGAAAAAAAAGAAAAGAGAGTAAAAAAAGGATTGAGGTGTGGAGACAAATAAATATGTATGGAGGGAGAGAGAGAGATAGAGAGAGAGAGTGAAAGAGATGGAGGGTATGAGAGAGATAAAGTAAGAGAGAGTAATAGAGAGAAGATGGATAGAGTGAAAGTGAAGGAGGGAGAGAGGGGGCGTGAGAGAGAGAGAAAGTGAGAAAGAGAAGAAATAGAAGCTATAGAGAGATAAGTGATAGTGAGAATAAAGAAGACAGTGAGAGAAAGAGAGAGAATGGAGAGGGCTGGAGAGAGGGAGCTTGAGAAATGGAAAGAGAGAGAGAAGGATGTGCGAGAGAAAGAGTTTAGAAAATATAAAGAGAGAAAATTGCGTGTAAGAGAGAGTGGGAGAGAAGCGAGCAAAGATTAGAAAGAGAAGAGAGAGTGATAAAACTATACAAGTGAGAGAGAGGAAGATACAATGAGAGAGAGAAGAAGGGATGAAGAGAGAGAGATAGAGGAAAAGAGGAAAAGAGAGAGTGAGAAATAAAGAGAGTGAGAGAAATGTGGGAGTGAGAAAATAGAGAGAGTGAGAAAATAGAGAGTCCATGTTAGAGTGAGAAAGAAAAAAAGTGAGATGGAGAGAAAGATGAGCGGTAACGATAGAGAGAAGGTGTGATAGAGTTGGTGAGGAGTGAGCGAGAGAAATAAAGAGTTAGAAAGAGAGTGGGAGGGTGAAAAGGGAGGGATGGTTAGAAGGAGGGTGTGGTAATATTAAAAAGAGCATGAGAGAGAGGAAAAGAGAGAGAGAGGGGATGAGATAGTTAGGAAAGAAATATAAATAGAGAGAGGGGAAGGGAAGGGAGAGAGAGTTGGTTGGTTAGAGAGTGAAAGATAGTAGAGAAAAATGAGAGAGGGAGAGAGGGAGAAAGAGAAGGAAATAGAGAGAGTGAGAGAGAGAGCAAGAAATTGTGGGAGGGAGAGAGATAAAGGGTGGGAGGTAGGTTAAGGGATAGAGAGAGAGCATGAAAGGTATAAAAAGAGAGTGAGAGCGATAAAGGGAAGGAGAGAGTTAGAGATGGGCGAGAAAAAGAGAGAAAAAAGGTAGTGAGGGAGAACTAGAATAGAAGGGTGGCAGAGTGAGAGAGAAAACAAAAAAGGAGAGAGAGATGGAGTGTGTTAGATATAGAGTGAAAGTTAGAGAGGGAGAGCGGGTAAAAGAATGTGAGAGAAGATATAAAATAGAGAATAGCAAGAAAGAGAGAATGAGAGAGAGTAAAAAAGAGAGTAACAGATAGAAATGGGAGATGAGAAGAGAAGTAAAAGAGATCAAATAAAAAGAAAAATCAAGGGAAGGAAAGAGGGAGGGTTAGAGGGAGAAACAGTGACAAAGATAGATAGTTGGAAAAAGACAGGGAGAGGGAGAGAGAGAGCGAGAGATAGGAAGGGAACATAGAGAGAAACAGAGAGGGAGGGTGGGAAAAGGAGGGAGGAACAAGAGAGTGATGGAGAGGGCACGGAGAGTGAAGAGAAAGAGAGAGAGAGAGCGGAAAAAAGAGCATATTTGGAAGAGAAATAAAGATGAAGATCCAACAGAGGTAAATAAATAAAAGGAGGGAGGGAGGGAGGGATACAGTGGATGAGTGTGTGTGCGAGAGAGAGAAAGAGCGAGAGAGAGAGTCAGCAAGATAAAGGGGAGAAGAGGGATGGAGAGAGTGCGATAGAGAACAGGAGAATGGGGGGAGAGAGAAGAGATAAAAATATGTGGAGAAAATATAGAGAGAGGTAGCAAGGGAGGGAGAAAAAGAGATTGGAAGAGTAGGAAACAAAAAGAGTGAGAGATAGAAAAGAGAGAGCTAGAGAACATTATGTGAGATAGAAGAAAGAAAGCAACGTAGAGAAAGGAGGATCAGAATAATAATAAGAAAATAATAAGGGAAGGATGCAAATATATTTAGAGAGAAAGAGAAAGGAAAGAGCTGAAGAGGGGGAGGGAGACATGGAGAGAGAGAGATAAGCGAGTGAAAGAATAGAGAAGCAAGTGAGAGAGAGAGTGTGTGAGAGAAGAGATTGAAAGAATAGAGTGAATAGAGAGGAAGTGGGGGAAAGAGGGACTGTGGAGAGAGAGAGAAGGAGAGAAAGGGGGAAAGAGAAGAGATATATGAAGTAAGGGAAAGAGAAGAGATATATGAAGTGTGGGAGGGTGATAAAGGGGGATAATGAGAGAAAGAAAGTGAGGGGGGATTGAGCGAACAAGAAACAAGATTGAAGAGTTAGAGGAAGGGTTGGGGAAGGAGGAAGGGATGGAATGAGGGAGCGGGAGGGCACAACAAAGTGAGATTGAGAAGGAGGGAAGTAGAAAAGAGCACGAAAGAATGATAGAAAGAAAGATGGAGGAGAGAGGGAATGAGAATTTAAGTGAGAGAGAGGCACGAGAGCAAGATCGAGAAGGAAAGAGAAGGAAAGAGAGCAAGCAACAGGGAGATAACCATAATGAGAAGATGCAAAAGCTTGCTATCTTTTCACTCATCTTTTCTCACTTTCTCCTCTTTTCTCCTCTCACCTCTCACTCTTTCTTTCTATCACTCTCTGTCTTCCGCTCTCTTGCTTTCTCTCCTCTCTCCTTTTCTCTCTCTCCCTCTCTCTCCACTTCACTCTCTTGCTTTCTCTGTCTTTCCGTCTCTATCTCTTTACTCCCTCACCACCTCTCTTGCTTTCCCTTTCTCTCTATCTATCTCTTGATCTCTTTCTTCTCTAACTAGTTCTCTTCTTTCTCTTTTTAAATCTCTCTCAGCTATATTACTCTCCCTCTCTCTTTATCACTTATCCTCTCTCCCACTCTATCTCTTACCCTCTCTCTCTCCCTCCCTCTCACCCTCCCTCACACTCACTCTCTCACTTTCTCTCTTTCTTTCTTTCTCTCTTTCTTTCTCACTCAATCAATCTCTCTCTCCCTCTCTCTCTCTTTCTCTCTCACACTCACTCTCTCACTTTCTCTCTTTCTTTCTCCCTCACACTCACTCTCTCACTTTCTCTCTTTCTTTCTTCCTTCGTGATCTCTCCCACTTATATACTTATCTCTCGCCATCTTTTTTCTCTCTCTAGCTTTTGATTAGCTTTTGATTCTTTTTTCTCTCTCTAGCTTTTGATTCTCAATCTCCCTTGATTCATCTCCCTATGCCTCCCTCACTCTTGTTATATCTCTATGTATCCTTGCTCTATTTCACACTCTCAACCTCCCCCTATTACTCTCTCTCACAACCTACCTACTCCCTCTCTCTCATAATCTCTCTCTCACTCTCATGCTCTAACCCTCTCACTCACTTATCTCTTTTTATCTTTTGATCTCTGTCACACCCACACTTTCTCCCCCTCTGGCTTTCCCTCTCTTCCTTTCTTACTCTCCCTCCCCCTCTCTCTCCCACTCCTTCATTACACCGTCTCCTCTTTATCTCTCTCTTCCCTCTTTCTACATCACTCTCTTGCTCTTTATTTCTCTTTTTCACTCACTCTCTCTCTCACTCCATGAACACTCTCGATTCACTCTCCCTTTCTCTTTTTCTATAAATCTCTACCTAACTCTCTCTTTACTCACTCCTCTCTCTCTATCTCCATTCTCTATCCCTTTCCTTCCCACTTTCTCTCGTTATTCTCTATGAGAGATAAAGATGTATGAGGGAGAACGGGAGTAAGTGAAAGTGGGAGGGAAAAAGTGAGAGAGAGAAGCATAAATTAAAGTGAGAAATAGTGAGAGAGAGAGAGAGAGGGATATATTTACATATAAGGGAGGGAAATAAAAGAGCAATACAAAGATAGAGTGAAGGGTGAAGAAAAGAGAGTGAGCAATAAAGCAAGAGAAAGAGTATGTGAAGAGAGAGATATGTAAGAGTATAAAAGAGAGAGCAAGAGAACAAGAAATATAGTAAGATAGAGAGGATGGTGAAAAGGATTAAAGAGAGAGAAAGGGAGCAACAACAATAAAGAAGATGAGAGAGAAATATAGGCAAAAGAGAGAGTGAGTGAGATAGGAAAGGAGACCAAGAAAATGAGTGTGTGAGAGAGAGAGAAAGAGGGAAAGGGAAGGAGGGAAGTTAGAGAGAGCAGAAGATACAATGGTAGAGTTTCTAGAGCGTTAAGTAGAGAAAAAGAGGGAGTAAATGTGAGTGAAATTGAAGAGAGAGAGAGAGTGAGAAGGGAGGAAAAGTGAGAGAGAAATAGAAAAAAAAGAAAGTGTGAAAGAAGAGTGAGGAAGAGAGATGGAGTTTAAGAGAGAGCAAGAGAGGGAGCCTCAGAGAGAGAGAGAGAAAGAGTGATAGAGGACGGAGTAACATAACATAGTAAGAGAGATATGATAAAGTGTGAGAGAGAGGGAAGGAGTGAAAGAGATTTTTGAAAAGAGTGAGCGAAAGTGGGAGGGAGAGAAGAGAGAGTGAAGGAAGAGCAAGCAAGAATGTGCTTGAGGAAAATAAAGTAGGAGAAGAAGAGAAATACTGGGAGAAAGGGGATGAGATGGAGAGAGAGAGAGGGAGAGGAGGAAAAGAGGGAGAGGAAAAGAGTGAGGGAGAGAGAGAAGGAGAGAGGGAGTGTGTGATGATAGAGAGAGCAAGAGAGGGAGAAAAGTGAGTGAGAAAGAGAGAGTGAGGGAGAGTGTAAGAGTTAGAGTAAAATTCAATAAGGAGGAGCAATTGATAGAGAGAGAAATATAGAGAGAAGAGAGTGTAAAGGAAGAGAGATCAAGAGTGAGGGAGAAGAAGAGAATGATGAGTGAGAAATGAGAGACAGCGGAAATGAGAGACAGCGAGAGAGAGAGAGAGGGTGAATAAGAGAGGAAGGAATGGCAAGACAGAGAAAAGAGAGGGAGAGAGAAACTGAGAGAAAGGGAGAGAAATATATGAGAGTGAGAGAGAGGAGAGCAAATGAGAAGTAGTGAGGATGAGATATAGTATTAGAGAGAGAGAGGAGGGAGAAAGAAAAAATAGAGAAAGCGGAAGAGGAAGAGATGGAGAGAGAAAAATAGTGAGAAGGTAATGGAAAAGAAGTAAGGAATGAGCAAGAGAGACTGAGAGAGAAAAGAGAGAGTGAAGGAAGAGCAGGAGAGAATGATCTTGAGGAAAAGAAGGTAGGAGAAGAAGAGAAATATTGGGAGAAAGGGGATGAGATGGAGAGGGGGATCGGGAAAGAGCGACAGAGAGAGAGAAGGAGAGAGTGAGTATGTGATGATAGAGAGTGCGAGAGAGGGAGAATAGTGAGTGAGAAAGATAGAGAGTGGGGGAGAGGGTAAGAAGAAGAGTAAAATTCAATAGAGAGGAGCAATAGAGGGAGGCAGATAGAGAAATATAGAGAGAAGAGAGTGTAAGTTAAAAGAGATCAAGAGTGAGGGAAAGAAGAGAATGAGTGAGACACAAGAGACAACAAGGGAGAGTGAATAAGAGAGGAAGGAAGTATGAGATATAGAAAAGAAATTCGATCTTGCTAAGAGATCTTCAACCCTTCTCTCAGTTTCAAATGAGAAATAGCGATGATGAGAGATAGTATTAAAGAGTGAGGGAGGGAGAAAGGAAAAATAGAGGGAGCAGAATAGGAAGGAGGGAGAGAGGAAAATAGTGTGAAGGAAATGGAGAACAAGTAAAGAAAGACCAAGAGAGATTGAGAGTATGGGTTAAAGAGATTGAGAGATTGAGAGAGAAAATGTCAAGAGTTTTGAGATTGACAGAAGTGGGAGGTGAAGGGAAGATGATCAAGAATGTAATTAAAGAAAGAAATAGAGGGAGTGAGTAAGGGAGAGAGACTAAGAAAAAATAAAGAGAGAAGAGATTGAGCAAAAAAATAGAGAGAAAGAAGAAATGGAGTTAGAATGAGAGTTAAATTAAAGAGATATAGAGAGATCATGAAGGAAATAGAAGGAGAAGAGGAGGAAAGAGAGAACAAGAGAGAGTGAGAAAGACTGTAAATGTGTGAAAGATAAAGAGAGAGAAGGAGGGATGGCAGAAGGAGGAAAAAGCAGTGTGAGATGCGTGAAAGATAGTAAGAAATAATTATAGATAGATGAGATAAGGAGTGACTATGAGAGGGGATATCTTGAGAGAGAGAAGAGAGCAATATTGGGAAAAATAAGTATAGAACATAGAGTTAGATAGAGATTGAGAGAGGGAATGGGTGAAAAGATAGACATAGAAAGAGTGGTTGTGAATGATTTAAGAGGGAGAGAAAGGGAGCTAGAGTGGGAGAGAGACTATATGAGAGAACTAGAGAGAGAATGGAGAGTGAGGGAAGATAGGGCAAAAGTGATTCTGTGAATAAGAACGAGATGGAGGGAGAGCAATAAAATGAGTAGAGATAGAAAGACTAAAAAAGAAAGAGACAGAAAGAGAGTAACTAAAAAGAAATTTATAGAAAAAGCAAGATTGAGAGAGCAATAGAGAGAGAGTGGAAGAGGGAGGGAGGGAGTTAGTGTGAGAGTAATAATGAAGAGATGAGAGAGAGAGTGATAGAGAAATAGATAGAAGAAAGAGTAAGGGAGGGGAGAGGAAGTGAGATGTAGTGCGAGAAAACACATGAGAGAAAGGGATAGTGGGATAAAATGAGCGAGAGATGCGAGAAACTGAAGACACATTACTATATGTCTTTCATGCTTTCTCTCTCACCTATCTCTTTCTCTCTTTTACGCACTGTCTCCCTCTCTCCTATATATTCTTCTCTTCCTCCCCTCATTATCTTGCTCTTCCTCACCATCTCACTCATTCTCTCTTGCTTTATCTTTCATCACACTAACTTCTCTCCATATTTGAAAGAGTATGAGGGAATATAGAGTGTGAGAGAGTGAGTGAGAGGGAGAATTGGAGGAAAAAGAAGAGAATGAGATAGATAAATAGAGTGAGGAAGATGGATAGGAGAAAGGTAGAGCAAGAGAGGAAGTTATAGAGAGGAAAGAGGGTTTGTACGATGTGAGTGAGAGAGAAGGAGATAGAGAGGGAAGTGAAAGAGAGATGGAGAGGGGGAGGGAAGGGGAGAGAGAAATAAAGAGAGTGAGAGAGTGAAGAAAAATAGAAAGAGAGAGAGAAATAGTAGAGGGACAAAGACATTTTGTGTGAAGTGTGAGAGAATATAAGAAACAATAAGAGAGAGTAAATGTGGAGAGAAAGAAGTGGGGGCCATAGAAGAGAGAACTAGTGAGAAAATGTGTGTGGAATAACAGAAGTCAGAGAGTAAGAAAAGAGCAAGAGAGATAGAAAGCACAAGAGAGCAAGAAAGTGACATAGAACAGAGAGAGCAAAAAGGGAGAGATTGAGAAGAAGAGAGATAGGATAAGTGAGAGAGGTTTAAGAGAGAGAGGTAGCGAGAGTGGGCGGGAAAGAGAGAGATAAATACAGAAAGAAGAGAGAGTGAGGGAAGAGGGTACAATACAGAGTGACTGAGCGAGAGAGAGAGGGGAGAGCAAGAGAATGAGTGAGAGAGAGAAAGAGCGAGATGGAGAAATAGAGATGGAGGGAGAGAGATGAAGGGAAAAAGAGTGAGATCGTGAGAGAGTGTGTGGGAGAGATAGAGAAGAGAGATCGTGAGAGAGTGTGTGGGATAGATAGAGAGAAATGGAGAAAAAGTGAGCGAGATACAGTGGGGAATAAAGAGAGAGAGTGAGAGGAGTGTGAAAACAAAGCATTAGGAGAGAGTAGGAACGAGAATAGAGAAAAAGAGAGAGGGAGTATGAGTGAGTGAAATTAATGAGAAAGAGAAAGGAATTTAGAGATGGAGATAGAAAAGGAGAGAGAAGTGAGAGTGTGGTAATAGAGAGACGGTGAGATGAGAGAGAATGTGAAGAGAGAGAGACAGTGCTGGATAGATAGATTGAAAGAGTGAAAGGAGCAAAAGAAATAGGAGAGAGAGCAATGCAAGAGAGTATGGGAGAATGAGAGAGGGAAATTTAATATAAAGTGAAAAGGAGTAGAAGAGGCGGGATGTTGACCTCACTTTTGGTTGAGG
>NW_018225346.1:0-341 GCF_001263595.1 Phalaenopsis equestris | reverse complement strand
AAGAGAGAGAAGAGCGTGAGAGAGAGAGAGAGTGATCAAGAAAGAGCAAGAGAGACATAGAAGAGCAAGAGATAGAAAGTGATAGCGAGGGATAAAGGGTGAGAGAGTGATAGAGAGAAGAGATAAGGAGAGAGGTATTGAGAAATTGAGGGAGACAAATAAAGATGTATGGAGGGAGGGAGGGAGATAGAGGGAGAGAGTGCAAGAGATGGAGGGTACGAGAGAGATAAAGTAAGAGAGAGTAATAGAGAGAAGATGGATAAAGTGAGAAAGAGGGAGGAGAGAGGGGGCGTGAGAGAGAGAGAAAGTAAGAAAGAGAAGAAAGAGAAGCTATAGAGAGA
>NW_018225345.1:0-871 GCF_001263595.1 Phalaenopsis equestris | reverse complement strand
CTTTCGAGATCGGTGCAAGGCCCCCTCCACGGCTTTCAATTCTCTATCTACATCTTCGAGATTAGTGCAAGGCCCCCTCCATGGCTTCCAATTTTTTACCTACATCTTTGAGATTGGTGTAAAGTCCCCTCCATGGCTTCTAATCCTCTACCTACATCTTTGAGATTGGTGTAAGGCCCCCTCCACGGCATCCAATTCTCTACCTACATCTTCAAGATAGGTGTAAGGCCCTCTCAACGGCTTCCAGTTCTCTACCTACATCTTCGAGATTGGTGTAAGCCCCCCTCCACGACATCCAATTCTCTACTTACATCTTTGAGATAGGTGTAAGGCCCTCTCCACTGCTTCCAGTTCTCTACCTACATCTTTGAGATTGGTGTAAGGCCCGCTCCTTGACATTTAATTCTCTACCTAGATCTTTGAGATTGGTGTAAGGCCTCCTCCACGGCTTCCAGTTCTCTACCTAAATCTTTGAGATTGGTGCAAGGCCCTCGCCACGACATCCAATTCTCCAGTTACATCTTCAAGATTAGTGTAAGGCCCCTGCCACGGCATCCAATTCACTACTTACATCTTTGAGATTGGTGTAAAACCCCCTCCACGACTTCCAATTCTCTACCTACATCTTCGAGATTGGTGTAAGGCCCCCTCCACGACATCCAATTCTCTATCTACATCTTTGAGATTGGTGTAAGGCCCCCGCCACGACATCCAATTTTGTACCTACATCTTTGAGATTGGTGTAAGACCCCCACCACAGCGTCCAATTCTCTACTCACACCTTTTGAGATAAGAATAAGATCTCCACCATGGCATCCTACTTTCAATCTTCGAGTTCATCACCTAAATGTTGATGTCCATCCTCTATAAA
>NW_018225344.1:0-355 GCF_001263595.1 Phalaenopsis equestris | reverse complement strand
ATTTGAGTGCCTTAACGATGTCCGAATTGAGCAATATTGGGCTCGTTGTATTCGTCTTGTCGAGACGCTCCATTTGACACTGAACTCACTAGATTCGACATCCGTTTGACCTTTCAAATACTTCTGAAAATCCTCCAACGGTGGTTTAATGATCTGATCCGGGCTTGATTTGACTCGGATTGGACCGACTTTCATATCATTAGGTCCATCTTATCGAGCCGATCAGTTTGACTATAAGTCTATTAAAATCGGAGCTCTGGATGGCTCTTGATCTAAGTTTGAATGCTTCTTGTTCAAAAAACTGCATCGAGATTCGTGCAGGATGATAAAAATTTGTTGGTGGTGTATCAATTAT
>NW_018225343.1:0-326 GCF_001263595.1 Phalaenopsis equestris | reverse complement strand
AAAGTTTTCTAATAGTCCTAATTTGTCTGTTAATCTATTTATGATTCTTGTTTAATCCACGGCAATGGCGCCAAAAACTTGACAGTGACTTTATATATGCCTAAAATTACAAGAATTTGATACTGCTGCTAGAAGATTTAAGTCCCCAGCAACGGTGCCAAAAACTTGACAACAGTTATAGATTCCATAAAGAGGTGTATAAAATATTCAATAATTGCAGTCACACTTATCAACAAAAGTATACGTATCTCTCAAGTAATACAGGGCTCCAATGGAGTTTTGGATATCGACCCCATAGGGAGTAATATTAGAGGCTACGAACTAAG
>NW_018225342.1:0-1036 GCF_001263595.1 Phalaenopsis equestris | reverse complement strand
ATCTTATTATTTATAAGAGTTGATCTAGTAAAACATAAGTCGGTTATTTTCTTATGAAAAGAAGAGATCGTTGTGATTGTAAAGTTTGTAAGGTCATTCCAAGTGGAAATTTAAGTACCCAACATCGTTTATTAGTTCTAGATTTTAAGATTAAGAGTTGTAAAATAAAAAATACTAGAATTCATCATCGTAGAATTAGATGGATAAACTTAAAAGACACAAATAAAATTATTTTTATGAAGAAAATTCAAGATTTCAAAATTTGGGATATTCATGAAGAAGCAAATGTTATGTGGGATAAAATAATAAACATTATTAACAAGTAGCAAAATATGGCTTGGAGAATCAAAAGAAAAAATTTTTAAAAAAAAAATAGTTGGTGGTGGAATAATAATAATATGCAAGAAAAGATAAAATATAAGAAGTTATGTTATAAAAATTTGTTTAAATGTATAAGCTTACACAACTGGGAAAAATATCAAACGGCACGCAGAGAGTCTAAAAGAAAAATCTGTGACGCTAAAAATTCTGTTTTTAATGATGTTTATAATAGATTGAATACTAAGGAGGGTGAAAAATATATGAAAAAACTAGCCAAACAAAAAGAAAAGAAAAGTAAAGATTTAACTCAAGTAAAGTGTATTAAAGATGAAAATAAAAAAATACTTTTCTTAGAAAAAGATATTCAACATAGGTGGGTGAGTTACTTTGATAAACTTTTTAATGAAGTTTATAAAAATACGATCGACCTTAGTGATCTTAATATCGTTAATAGTAATAAAATATTCATTTTTACTGTTGCATCAGTAAAAAAAAGTTGAGGAGGCTTTAAAGAAAGTTAAGTGTGGAAAGTCTGTAGGACTTGATGATCTCTCAATTGAGGTTTGAAAATATTTAGGAAATTTGAGAGTTTCTCGACTTATTAAACTCTTTAATATTAAAAAGATGTCTGAGGAGTGGAGGAAGAGTATTTTGGTCCCCATTTTTTAAGAATAAAAGTGATGCACAAGAGTGTTCAAATTATAGAGAAATTAAG
>NW_018225341.1:1314-8960 GCF_001263595.1 Phalaenopsis equestris | reverse complement strand
GCGAACAAGGGACTAATAAAAAACATCAAACCCGAACCATAAAAATGGATTCCAACAGATATTTGAATAAGGGACAGCTGCAAGCATAAAAAACTGAGCCCCATATATATCTTTCTCACCATCAAAAACTGAAATGTACTATACACGCTTCCGAAATCTACAACCTTGCTCCTTGTGTACAACATAACTCGCTGGTTGCTACAAATTAATACCTTTGGATAGAACCATACAAAGTAAAGCCTTTTTGGCATCCATATGAAGCAAGGTCCAAAATTGATTAATGGCAACAAAATGGAAATGGCAAACAGAGGTAAACCAACAAGCCTAAAGATAATTCCAAAGGGTTACAAATTATTTAAACAATAGAAACAACTGACATTGTAATCTCTTCCAGTTATTTCTTTGAATTTAATAGTGATATTATGTCAACCCTCTTTATTAAAAAAAGTTGTGGGTCGATATCCCAATTCGACTTCTCTCACGCATAAATCACAAAAAATATTAGTAGTCTCTCTATCTCACATAGCCGATGAACTAGAGTCTTTAGATTTACTCATCTTTTACTGTCATATCAACGGATGGTTAGATGACATTTTGATTGAAAATGAGACACTTAAGATATGTAATATGCATATGTAAAACAAAATTAAAAAAATATAATGAATTAAAATATATATCGGTCTATGAGTGAAATATAAATGTGTTTTTCATATAACCATAATTTATGAAACCTTTTTTTTTATTTTTCTCTATTATTATAATACCATTGTATTTGAGTAATAACCAATTGAAATTTGAAACACAGAGCATATTAGAAATTTTAAACCAATGCTAGCAAAAACAACTCAAAGGACCATAGACCATAAAACATATTTTCTTCACCTAACTTTCTAATTCTAAACCAACAACCCAACTGGCATCATCATAGCTTGTTAAAAAATATACTTGGAAAACCTGTTTCAACAACAATGTATTGGATCTACCATAATAAAATAGTCAATTTTCTTTCGTACAAGTAAAGACAGGGGTCTCATCGAAACAAAAAATGCTGAGTTACATAAATAGTAACACCTTCATTGAAGTAAACATGTTTATCACCATCTTGGTAATAGAATATTCATTGAACCAGTGCAAACTATTTGCATAAACATAACGTGAGAACTCTAAAATAAATATCACCCAAACTTTCATTGTTGCAAAACCACATATGCAAGAAATAAAAATAATGCAAGGCTCTTTTATCTGGAATGAAATGAGAATATGCCTTCTGCAGTTATCTGGAAATTTACATATATACCATACAATTCTTATGAATATATATAACTAACAAATAAAATTTTGATATTTACATTTATAACACTTTGGTAATTTCCCAAAAAACTAGCTACATTTAACATGCTCAGCTAAATTGTTTTCCAACAACAAAATAGATTCCAACAAATAAGCAATATAACTTTGGCAAGTGGCTGTAATTTTCCAATTACCAGGTACGTACGAATCAGTGCAAGAACCGCAAAGAACAATTTTGTATGCCAGATCTGTTCTACAGTTAACATAGGGTAAAATTCCTTTTAGCATATATGAAAAGATTCGAATTGGGATATTTTGTTCATATATTTTTCCAAGAAACCCTAAAAAATTTTACCAGTAGCACAAACCCTAAAACCAAAAAACCATGAACAACACAGGAATCATGCGCGATGCTTCAAATATTTCGTGAAACCATCAGATCTACATCTTTACCAGCTTTCATCATTCTAATCAGCGGATCTAGCTTTTTACCATCTCATATCAATACTTCTTGACCAAACCGTAAAATCAACACACAAGAAGGCTATCGACAGATGAGGGAGGAGAGGAGGGAGGAGCGGAAGGAGGATCGAAGTGAGGAGACGAGAGAATCCCTTACCTGCGGAATGGTTGTAGCGACGGAGAGGCAGTATCGACATGAAAGAAGGGTGAAGGGTTTGCTTTTCGTCGCGAGGGCAGCGGAGTAAACATTACCCCTCCGAACGCGGATCGCCAGGGTATAACCGCGATCTGCGTGTAGTACAATTGTTTAAACGTCGTATTCAAAAACGCCAATAAAACGCCCGAACCAAACATTAAGGCGGCGTTTTGCAAAATACCGCCGCACTTATAAGCTGTCCCAAACGGGGCCTGAGTCTTCCATTATGATCTAAAGGTTCTTCATCGGCGACTTAGTTATTATCGAGAGGAAAGCTTCTTCAATCTCAACTAAAAGTTCTTTATTAGTAGCATGTCCCCCAAGTGCGCGACACCAAGAAACTAAGCATACATTGAGCCAGGTTGAAAAGAGTGGTGTCAAGGGGAGACCTCATAAGAGTGATGGAAGCAGGGTCAGTTACACCCCTTGATTGACTGGTCTAATTTGTATAAAGTTGTCAGAAAAAGGGAAAGCCTACCTACCCTCTCATGTTGCTCTGTCTGAATATGAGCCCGAGCCAATCTCATAGAAAGAAAGGATGTGCCGCTGGAAGTGGAAAGCACCAATCACCAGTCTGAGTGTCTCACCTCCTTCTACTTCTCAGAAAAAGCGAAATGCACCCCTACTTATGTGGATTTTTATGCAAGACAAGGGGGCGAAGGTGAGCACCAGCTTGGATGGTTGGTTTGCCCTAATTGATCTGAAGGACTTGTATTTCGACTCTCTTAATGTGGCTAACTATCATTTAACAATAACTGAGGTCATCTGATCTCACGCTTATGAGAAGGCCCTTAGGCACTCACCGTCTAGGACATGTACCAGATGGTTAATTAGTATCAACTAATGGCCAAGAGGCCTCTCACTTCCAATTGGTCGCAGCAGGAACACTAAGAATGTTTGGAAGCTGAGGAAAAGTGGCCCACAATCGAGAAGAGTGTAGAAGCCGTGGGGGCACGGGCTAAGGCGGCTGAAGAGCGAGCGATAGCAATTGAAGAGTGGGAGGAGGAGGTCGAAGCCAAGGTGCACAGACAATCAAAGTCGTTGTCAGCACTCAAGGGGAAAATTAAGCCAAGGGAAAAGATGGAGACAATGAAAATGATAGAAGATTTATTTTTTGAGCTTCCTTCCTACCCTTTGCAGGTGGAAGCCCTCGCTGTGCAACTAAGAGTTGGAGCTTCCTTGAAGATTGGCTTAACTATAAAGGCAAAGCTCTTCTTCCTTGAGGGGGGCTGATCTGAACAGATTTGCTACATTGCTCCTAGGCTCGGAGGAGGACGAGCAAGAGGATGAGAGAGATAAAGACGATGGAGGTTCTTCAGACATTTGACTTAACTTCAGCTTTGCCTGTGACATAGAGAAAAAATTTTCTTTTTTACTTAATACATATAAGAAAAAGCATAGTAAATCATTTGTAAAAAAACTGTCATAATGAAATTCTTTGTATGTTTTTAATCATGAAATAAAATAAAATTTTCAGTCGATTTTCATCTTTGTTTCTTGTGTTTTACCTTTATCTCATTTTTTTACTTATAATAATTGCTTGTGATGATTGTTGGCTCAAATTTTTTTAGTATGCCCTTGGTTGGTTTGGCTTAGTTACCACTTTCACATGTCTCGATTGCTCGCTTAGGTCTTTTCGTTTGACGGGCCACAACTTATGCTAGCCGTATTAAGTGGATCTTGTCACAGCCTTCGTTTGAGGGGTAACTGTCAAGACTCACTGCTAGGGTGAGTCTTGTGATACCCACCAATGATCTTATCACTAATGGGTAGAGAAAAACTATCGGAGCTTAACCCATTTTGAGCTAGGTTACATAGTTTTTTATTGATGCATGGATGTCGTGGAGGCACGGGCTAAGGCGGTTGAAGAGCGAGCGATAACAATTGAAGAGTGGGAGGAGGAGGTCGAAGCCAAGGTGCACAGACAATCAAAGTCGTTGTCAGCACTCAAGGGGAAAATTAAGCCAAGGGAAAAGATGGAGACAATGAAAATGATAGAAGATTTATTTTTTGAGCTTCCTTCCTACCCTTTGCAGGTGGAAGCCTTTGCTGTGCAACTAAGAGTTGGAGCTTCCTTAAAGATTGGCTTAACTATAAAGGCAAAGCTCGTCTCCCCTGAGGGGGGACTGATCTGAATAAATTTGCTACATTGCTCCGAGGCTCGGAGGAGGACAAGCAAGAGGATGAGAGAGATAAAGACGATGGAGGTTCTTCAGACATTTGACTTAACTTCAGCTTTGCCTGTGACTTAGAGAAAAAATTTTCTTTTTTACTTAATACATATAAGAAAAAGCATAGTAAATCATTTGTAAAGAAAATTGTCATAATGAAATTTATTGTATGTTTTTAATCATGAAATAAAATAAAATTTTCAGTCGATTTTCACCTTTGTTTCTTGTGTTTTACCTTTATCTCAATTTTTTACTTAAAATAATTGCTTTTGATGATTGTTGGCTCAATTTTTTTTTAGTATGCCCTTGGTTGGTTTGGCTAAGTTACCGCTTTCACATGTCTCGATCGCTCGCTTAGGTCTTTTCGTTTGACGGGCTGCAACTTATGCTAGCTGTATTAAGTGGATCTTGTCACAGCCTTCGTTTGAGGGGTAACTGTCAAGACTCGCTGCTAGGGTGAGTCTTGTGATACCCACTATTGATCTTATCACTAATGGGTAGAGAAAACTATCGGAGCTTAACCCATTTTGAGCTAAGTTACATAGGTTTTTATTGATGCATGGATGTCGTGGGTTAGTTCTTGTGTAATTTTCCAAACGAATTTGGATGATTTTTTGATGATCGGTGTCTATTTGTCGTTTTCGGCATTAAAAATTTTTATTCCAATCAGACATCTTGTGTTTCGGTTAAATTTAGAATATTTTTATTGATCGAATGTTATGTGTCGTTGTCAATTTTGCCGCTCAAATGAAACCGCTGTTGGCGGTATGGTTCGAGTTCCCTAAGTGTTGGTCATAATTTGACGATCCCTTGCATGAACTCTTGGAGTTCCTCGATTGTTGGTCAAACCTAGGAACCTGTGGACAATTAGAAAAATTCTAATTTTTTCATGTAATTAACATCAAAGTATAATATTTAGAATGATGAGGCTTTCTTTTTACTCATCGATATACAAATTTTTTCCAAGAAAAAAATTTCTTTAGGTTGTATTTTCTCCATGTCTGAGGGACTCCTTTCTCTGTGTACACCTTTAACTTTTATGCTCTTGTATGCTCTGGAGGCGACCCATTTGTCGATGATGAAGGGTCTGATCAATGCCTAATCGAGCTTTCACACAGCTTGTATTCATGTGGTTGGATCAACTTTCTTCAACACAAGATCCCTGGTGACGAACGTCTCTCTTGGACGTGTCTATTGTAATACCCAGTCATATGCCTATTCACTTCCTCCTATTGAAGGACTGACTCGGATCATTAGCGCGAGCTTAATCAATTGTCGTTTGCTTCTTGCCACTCAGTTAATTCTAACTGGTTGAATGTTGAAGCATTCACCACCTATTGTTGTGATGATTGTATTTGCATGACAACATTGTTTCCATCCTTTGTGACAACATAAAAATGCGTCTATGTGGTCCCTGTAGAAGGTGTAGTCTGAACGGCCCAAAGAGCAAACAGGAGAACCTCTGCCCAATTCCTCTTAGCTCCTTCAACTTTCTTCCTTAACATGTTCAAGATAATCTTATTGGTTGCCTCGGCTTACTTATTTGTCTGAGGGTGATGCACAGATGCAAAATTCAAGCCGACTCCCTGGCATTGGCAGAAACCTTTTACTCTTTGGTCAGTAAACTGAGTCACGTCGTTTGTGATAATAACTAGTGATAGCCCCCAATGAAATATTAAGTTCGTCCATATGAAATTTACAAACAACCACTGCAGTGATCCGAGCAAACTCCTTGGCTTCGATCCACTTAAAAAAAATAATTCACTACAACCAGAAGGAATTTCACTTGCCTCGTGATGGGGGAAATGGCCCAACGATGTCAAGTCCCCAGACAACGAAAGGTCATGGACCCACGATGGGTTGCAGTTAGTGTGTTGGCTGATACTATAGCGTTGCACACTTCTGCATTGTTCTCATTTCTTAAAAAATTTCTCGGCATCTTTTAGAAGTGTTGGTTAGAAGTAATCATGCACTACACTCACCAAGACAAAATCTTCCCTTCGGAATTGCTCACGCACTCCACTAAGTGCACATCTTGAAGTAAAATTTTTGTATCATTTTCCTTTATAAGTTGCACGTTTATTGATATAATTGATCTCCGAAAAAGTTTTTTTTCGATCAAAAGATAATGATCTGCTTTATATTTGAATCGTTTCAAATCGGCAATGTCTTCCAATGCTGATCTTGTTCATCTCAAGGTATAGGATGTAGTGGCTACCTAGCTAATTGGCCCTTCAATCTTTAGATCCATCACTTCAACTTCTTCAATGGTCGGTCAGATGAGCTTTTGAGGCACTCCTTCTCCATATGAGCCAACATCTTGTGCATCTCCTCCTCTCATTGAACCCTAGTCGACCAAGTGAAAGAATTCTCTATTTCTTTCAGACACCGGGCTAACGATCCGGGAGACACTCGATATCTATCAATTGCTTCCCAGTGAGCCTCGTGAGGACTACCCATACAATGAACCCTATCATCCTTGCTCCCTGTCGGTCAGATCCTCACCAATGTATGCAGAAGACAAGTCATCTGCTAGGTCCATTAGGTCAGCTGTAAAAAGTAACAATGTAAGGTAAAGGAGGTAGAAAAAATAGAACCTAACTTGCAGGTTTGAGGCTCCACATACTAAGGAGTCAATCTTCAAATTCATTCCTCTTATTTGATGCACCAGTCTCATCTGGTAGCGCTAGAACACCAGTGGCTTCTTGTACCCCTGGCAACAACAGAGCGCCAATAGTTGCCTGTACGATGTGTTCTGATCACGAGCCATGAGAGAAGGTTGAACCGACGGATTGATACTCATGCCACCTAATCTGCTGGATCATTCGATTTTTTCTCTATCGAGGTCGAAGAAATCAGTTAGATGAACCCACTTGATCCACTGGCTCATCTATTTCCCTCTTCTTGGCAGCGACTTTTCTCTTCTTCTTCTTCTCACCTTTCAGGCGGTGCCACCCTTTCAGTTTCCCGAAGGCGCCAAGAAGCACTTCCCTGCTAGGGAGCTCAATTAGAGGATCCGACACATTCTCCATGAAAGCACTTTGAAGCGGACTGATTCATACAAAGAGATACAGAGCAATATGGAATGTCAAAGTGCGTCATCACGTCCTATTTATAAGAATCAAGGGTGTGAAAGTTCAGAGAGTTCAATTATTGAAGCACCGAATATGAAATAAATGATATCTAATTTTTACATTTAATTATCTTATTCTTATCGCAGCGTTACTTTCAAGTAGTAAGAGAATCAAAGAACTAAAATATGTATATAAAAAGGTGTCAGTATTGATCCCAAGGAGATCTAATAGTTTAGAAGGGAATAAGTACGCAGAGTAGGGCCCATCGTTAGAATTAGTTCTGCCAACCCAAAATTTATCAAGCTCAGCAGAGCGACAACGTTGACTCAGCCTAGCTGCACGGGTTGGCATTATCAAGCAGAAGACATATTGGCTTCACCGGTCAAACCAGAGAGCAGTTGAGAAATAAGCTTATATATGTAAATGTCTAACCCCCGCCACATCCCCAACTAC
>NW_018225341.1:0-410 GCF_001263595.1 Phalaenopsis equestris | reverse complement strand
CAGAACAAGTTTTTAAACCTTGATTTATAACCAAGCCGAACACGAACAACTCTTTGTCTCTCGTGTTAGGCTGATTTTTGCTCGAATTAAAAAAAAAATTATATAATTATTTATATAATAATATATTACATATATTATTTATATAATGATATATTATATTTATTTATATCTAAGTTTAAAACGTAACTGCTTGTGTGGTAATGTGGTTATGTGCATTCCTTTGCATACATTTGGTTCAGGTTGGAATCTAACACTCTACATCTATTTTTTTCAGTTTAATGTTAACGAGTCAATTTCGAGCTGAACAAGAGTTGAACACAAACACAAATATTTAAATCGAGCCGAATATGAACACACTGTTCACGAGCCGGTTTTGAACATAAGCCGATTTCGAACGAACAATTTTGAAC
>NW_018225340.1:1158-2431 GCF_001263595.1 Phalaenopsis equestris | reverse complement strand
TCCCTATTCACCCTACTTATACTTCATATCAGCAGAAAAAGTTAGATGTTAATGATGAGGAAGATAATGATTGGTGATCTGTTTTGTTTGTTTGTTTATATTTGTACTGTGTGATTGTATTGTTTGTGTTGTGATGTTGTTGAGACTTTGTTTATTATGTTATGTTAAACTGCAATGTGGAAAACTATTTTCTTTTTTAGAATTTATCATTTTTAAAATTTATTTTAGTTCTATTGTTATTTTCAACACTTTATTATGTATTGTGATTAGCTCTTTCTCAACAAATTTTATATGTCTTATGTGCAAATTAATATTTTTAGCCTTGTAGTTTTCATATTAGCACTTGCAGTATTTCAAATTTTATGTTCAAAAGATCCTTCAACTGGTAAGTCTTTTCTTTATATATTTAATAATTTCTTTCACCTTTTATTTTTTTAGTTCTTCATGCTAATCTTTTAAAAAATTTAAGTTTGGGGGGGAGGGGGGGAGGAAAATTCCTTTTTAAAAGAAATATCATTATTAGAAAAGAACTTAATTTTATTTGTCCTCACTTAATTATATTTTCAAAATTTTAAATTTAATATGAACTTTGGTATTAGGAGTTAACTGTGGATAACTATATTTATGTTTCTAAATATATAGTAAATTTAAGTAAAAAATTTCAATAATAAAGGTTAATTCTAGGGGCTAAGATATTTGGTAAAAGAGAATAATATATGTTTTTCTATTTTTAGTAAAAGAAATTTGTATTTTTGAAGTATTAAAAAGCTTAAAGAGGTTAGTGTAAAAAGAAAAGAATTAAACTTTATGAAATCTTTAAGTTAAGATAAATTTGTTAAGTGAAGAAATGTAAAAAGTTCTTAACTTTAAGAAAAGGATAGTGAAGTTCAAAATCATTAAAGGCTATCTAGATATAGTAATCCTCAAAAAAAAGAAAAAAAAGGAAAAGAAAAGGAAAAAAAAGAAAAATAAAAGAAAAAGAAAAGATGTGAGAAGAAGCTTGAGCAGATGCCTAATTAAAAATTGGCTTCACTTGAATCAACTTAAGGAAAAAAACTTGGACACATTTACTAAACTTTTTATTTGAATGTTAACTTAATTATTAATAAAGTTTTTTGAAGTTCTTTTTCATATGAATTTGCTAAGTGACTTTAATATAACAAATTGCAATTTTTCTTGAAATAAATAGAGGATCAGAAACCTTAGACTTAATTACTCAATATCCTTACACCTTTAGTATTAACTGGAGTTGTTTTGAATTTTTCTTAAGTTA
>NW_018225340.1:0-363 GCF_001263595.1 Phalaenopsis equestris | reverse complement strand
CATAATTAAAATATAAAATAAATTGTGATGATTTTTCAACTCCAAACTTAATTTACTTTTCAGTCTAGCCAATTGATTTTTAAAAATATGTTGTGAAATATATGATCCGGGAAATATAGTATGAGTTCTACAATAGAGTGAGGATCACATTTGATTTCATGAAGGAGAAATTTGTTCATGAAATTAAGTGCAAATAAATAGGGAAATATTCTTTGTTGGGTGTAAAATTGGAGAATCTTTAGGGTGATAGACTAAAATTCCCAATTTAGTCTTAGTGTTTAAAAACTAATGCGAGAGTTAGCCTTCAGGTGAAGGAAAGCGGGAGCTTTAGAGTGGGAGCCGGTATTCTCCTAGCCTAGCCAC
>NW_018225339.1:0-2971 GCF_001263595.1 Phalaenopsis equestris | reverse complement strand
TCGAGCAGTTTTATCATTCCCAAAATGTCCTCCAAGTTTGGAATCATGACATTTTTGAATAGTCTCATGAATTTCCTTATTAGTCACACATCTTCTTTTAACTAAATCTGTACATTGTTTATAAAAATGAAGATCATCCTAAAAAGAAGATTTTTCATCATAAATGAATTTCTTTTCCTATTGTTTTGTCAATCCATATGGTAAAATACCACTAATAATATAATTTACAATATCAGTATACCAAGGTATTTC
Organism: Phalaenopsis equestris; assembly: GCF_001263595.1. NCBI lineage: Eukaryota > Viridiplantae > Streptophyta > Magnoliopsida > Asparagales > Orchidaceae > Phalaenopsis > Phalaenopsis equestris. The sequence goes on along the minus strand of NW_018225339.1, from coordinate 2,719 downwards.
TCTTCCTTTAACAACATAAAGTTGTTCATTAGGAAAAGTATCTTTAATCCGTTTTTCCAAATCATGTATTTCTTCCTGTTCTAACCTCGATAGATGATTAACTATTTTATTATCAGTCCCTTTCCTATCAACTACTACAAAATCAAACTCTTGCATCATAAGTATACATCTAGTTAATCTTAATTTTGCATTCTTCTTTTGCATTAAAGGTTTAATAGCAGAATGGTCAGTATGCACAACACATTTAGTTCCAATCAAATATGTTCTAAACTTATCAGAAGCATACAAAATGGCTAATAACTCTCTTTTGGTAGTGGTAAAGTTAATTTGAGCATCATTAAGAGTCTTAGTTGTATCAAATATGACCTTGAAAATATTATCATATTTCTGCCCTAAAATAGCTCCAATTGTATAATCACTAGCATCACACATTAGTCAAAAAGATTTCTTCCAGTCCGGTGAATTAATTATAGGAGCAGTGATCAATTTTTTTGTTAAATTTTCAATGGCTTTAAGACAATCTTGGTTAAAGTCAAACTTTACATCTTTTTCTAAAAGTTGGCATAAAGGCTTGGTAATTTCTGAAAAATATTTAATATATCACCTGTAGAATCCAAAATGTCCTAAAAAGCTCCTAACTCCTCTTACATTAGTAGGTGGTGGTAGGTTCGATATAACCTGAATTTTTGCAGGATCTACTTCCATGCCATTTTCTGAAAATCGGTATATGCATCAATAAAATAAAAATATTTGTGCCCGGCTAATCTATCCAACATCTGGTCCAAAAAGGGTAAAGGAAAATGATCCTTCTAGGTGGCAGAATATAATTTTTTATAATCTATGCAGATTCATCATCCAGTGACTTGTCTTATTGATATTAATTCATTATGCTCATTTGTCACTACAGTTACACCTCCTTTCTTATGAACAAAGTGAATTGGACCACCTAAGCACTGTCTGAAATAGAATATATTATCTTTGGATCTAACCATTTTATAATTTCTTTCTTTACCACTTCTATCATCATAGGGTTTAATCTCTTTTGAGGATCAATTCTTGGTTTTTGTTGATCTTCTAATAAAATTCTATGCATACAGATTGAAGGACTGATTCCTTTTATATTAGGTAATGTCCATACAAAGGCTTTCTTATATCTTTTCAAAGTTTCTAACAATTGCTATTCTAGCGCATCAGTTAGTTTTGAGAATACAATGACATATAGTGTAGAGGAATCTCCTAAGAATGCATACTTAAATTGTGTAGGAAGGGTTTTCAATTCGAGTTCAGGGGCTTTCTTAATAGATGAAATCAAATTGTTGTCATTTTCTGCAGGATCTAACATTTAAATTTTTTCTTGAACATAATCAGTTCTTCCGTACTCACTTCCATAGACTCATCTTAGATTCTATCCTCATCTTGATATTCTACATATTCCTTTTCAAATTCACCAAATTCACTTTCATATTCACTTTCATATGTCTTTTTAAAATATTCATGGCTTAAATACTCATTAATATCCATTCTGAAGCAATCAATCTCTTATTCTTTTGCAGGGTATCTCTTTGATTTTGCAATTCTAAATGTAACCTCTCGATTACTAACTCTCATAGTTAGTTCTCCCTTCTGCACATCTATCAAAGCTCTTCTAGTGGCTAGGATTAGTCTTCTTAAAATAATAAGAATTTATTTATCTTCCTTCACATCCAACACAATAAAGTCCACAAGAAAGATAAATTTATCAACCTTTACTAAAACATCTTCTATAACTCCTTTAGGATAGGTAATCGAACGATCAACTAATGGAAGAGTTACAGTTGTAGGTGAAATATCTCCTAAACCCAACCTTCTGAAAATTGATAATGGCATAAGATTAATACTGGCTCCTAAATCACATAAAGCTTTTCCATAAAATAGTTAGCCAATAGCATAAAGAATTGTAAAACATCCAGGGGTCTTTAAGTTTTTCAGGAAGCATTTTCTAAATTATAGCGCTATACTCATCACTGAGTGCAACCGTCTCATTATCTAGAAACTTCATTTTCTTATTAAGTATATCCTTCATAAACTTCACATAGCTTGGCATTGGTTCCAAAGCTTCAAAAAATCGAATGTTTATCGTTAATTTCCTCAAAATTTCCAAAAATTTTGAAAATTGATTATCTTTATACTTCTACTTGAATCCTTGAGGAAATGGCTGTGGTGAGAAATGGTTGTGGTGATCTTTCTACACTGATTTTCATTGGTTTAATAGGACTTTCAAACTCACAATGAAAATCTTCACCAGAATTTTCATTTTCCACACTATATTTTTTAGTTTCAACTTCATGTTGAACTCTTTCTTCTAATTATTTTCCACTTCTCAGTTGAATAACTTTAATTTTCTCCTTGTTCTGATCTTTAGAATTTACTTCAACGTTACTAGGCAATGTTCCTGGAGTTCTATTGCTAAGAGCAGTAACAATACATCCCAATTGATTTTCAATGTTTCTGATTGTAGCTCCTTGACTCTGTAAATGACATCCCATTTGCAATATCAATTCTTCTATTAATAACTTTTTCTCCTTACTTTGCAAATTATTAAATCTTGGGGGGTAATAACGTTTATAATCTTGATTTCCTTGGTTGTTGGAGCTTCCCACTGGGTTTGCAACATTGTTTTCCCATTGTGGATTTGCAGTATTCGAGTTATTTGTTGACCTCACTTTTGGTTGAGGTCTAG
>NW_018225338.1:2690-10583 GCF_001263595.1 Phalaenopsis equestris | reverse complement strand
TTTTGGATGTCACGAGTGTAGGGTGTCCACCTGCAAGACTCAGGATAATTTACAGTATGTCAGTAACATCCGATAGTTCAGACACACACCCTAGACCTTTTTGGCACGTGTTGAAAGGCACGTAGTCGGGGTCATTTTGCTAGAGTTTGGCTTTCACTTAGGCGAAGGCCAGTCGAAATTTTGCTCGTCGAACGACTCTTATCGAGTCAATAGTAATAATAGTAATATTTATTATTATTTTAGTAATAATAATATTATTATTACCCATATAAAATCCTATGCTACAACCTCTCACCCTATCAGATTGCACACGATACTCTCGGGTCGAAGCTTTGTGAACCCTGGCCCTCTTCTGCGCATTCGCGACTCGGTTCCTGTTCTCGCAATCAAAACCCGTAGTCAACTCCTCGCCGGCGAGCCTTTCATCCTCTGATTCCCTCTTCCTTGCCAAGTTCGTCATCCGACCATTTTCTCACTTACAGTCGTGACCCCTCCTCTCTCACGAAAGAAGTTGAACTCTCCCAGATCTCTCTCTTCGCCTGGATCCTACCAGCCTCCTCCTTCATCGACAGCTTCTTTGTCGGATCTCCTTTCCACCAGATTATTTCCTTGCAGCCAGATCTCTCGACAGATGAGCACTTTACTCGCCTGACCTCCTCTTGTTTGCCGCATATAAAGGCAAAAACCCCCACTTTTCCTCTCCTTTTATGTTGCTCCTACCCGAAACCATGACAGCAAATGGGTAGAAGGGTTCCAGATTTTTAATGTTGTGATGCATTAGTTTTGTTTGGGAGCCTCTTGCGACCTTTCGCATGAAATCTGTCGACCCCTCCTACGAAGGTATATGTGTCGTTTGCACTTTCAAATGCTTTGACCGTTTGTTTTGGGTACTTTGCGTACCTCATTTGCTATTTTTTGCCTCCTCATTGCATGGTTCATTGAGAAATACAATGGAGCATGTACTTGATGCTGATGGCTTAGAGCAAGCAAAAAAAATGCGTCTGCAACTTTCACAGTTGTGAGATTTCCCAACTCCTAGCTGACCCTAGGTTTTAGTGGTGTCTATGCGTCGATCACCTACACAGGATGCGTGCATCGACGAGAGACAACACGTCAACGTACTTATGTGATTTATCATCGATTTTTTAGAGGGAGTCGTAGGTTAGGAATCCTGTGTGTTGGCCACTCCTATACAAGGCCGAGTGATTCCCTTTTTGTGAGCCTTAAATCTTTATCCCGCCGGGTTGAAATCCCAATTTCTCATAGTTTTGGCACTCCTAATCTCCCTTGGAGGGATTAGTTGAGTTCAATCTTAGAGGATGAGAAATGCTTTAAAGCTAGTCCGTCCTATAAGATAGCCGGTGTTCATAGAGCGAAAAAAGCTTTGTAGTTAGTCCGCCCTACGAATGGTGGAGAGTTTCCCCTACAAGAAATCGGAGGGGGAAACCCTTCACATTGCCATGCCAAAGCTGGAGGCGGCGATGCCGCAAATCCAAGTGTGACAGCCTTAGGTTTCTTAGGCGAGGTCATTAGTACGAGTCTGACTCGCTATCAAATGTGGTCATTTGCACCTCATTGTTTGCATGTGCATGTCTTGCATGTTACATATTGTATGTCATATATCGCACTCACTTTTGCACTCTGCACCTTACATTTGCACTTGCACTTTGCACCTTGTATCTCACACTTGCACCTGCATCGGCATTACTTGTGCCTCGATCGGTCATCCCAAAATCGGTCGCATCACTTATATTTCAGTCGGCTACCCAGGCCCAGTTGACACAACACTTTAGTTTGACAGGATGTTTCATTTCAATCGACCAATCACTTGCTCCTTTGTATGTTTTGTATGTGCATGTACATGTTTGTCTGTGCGATCAATATCATCTACTTGAGTTGTATTACTTCGGGTCACTAACTTACCAACATACCCTCTTTTTGAGCTCCTCCCACCACGACATACCCATTCTTTTTGGTCACTGTCTTACCGACATACATTCTTTTCGGGCTACTGCCGTCACGGTACATCCACCTTCGGGTCACTGCCTTACCGGCATACCCTCTTTTTGGGCCTCTACCATCACGGCATGCCATGCCCACCTTTGGGTCACTGCCTTACTGACATACATTCTTTTCGAGCCACTACCATCACAGTCTACCGTCACGACATGCCCACCTTCGGTTCACTGCCTTACAGGTATACCCTCTTTTTGGGCTCTTGCCACCACGACATGCCCATTCCTTCGGGTTACTGCCTTATCGACATACCCTCTTTTCGGGTCGCTGCCGTCACGACATGCTCACCTTTGGTCACTGCCTTATCGTTATTTCCCTTTTTTAGGCCCTTGTCGCCATAGCATGCCCATTTCTACGAGTCATCACCTTCACTACATACTCTTTATCTTTGCTTATATATTTTGATTTGCTAGCACTTGCATTTACATGTTTGCATAGACAACGAGCTAGGCTTGTTAGAAGAGTGACCCCGTGTTGGTCGCGATGCCTTAACGAGCATTGTTTGCTGAGTTGATCCCGGTGAGCAATGCGAGTCACGAGTATGACTGTGATAAAGATCTAATAGATCTAAAGCGTGTCACCACTCTTCGTGACACCCTTTAGATTCTTCGGATCTTTAGGATGAGGCAGGTATAGCGACCCCGTCAAAGTCATACTATTCCCAGACTTACCCAACACTTAGATACTAGGTTGAGGCACTTTTCGTTAGATGGTGTGCTAGGCTAGGATTTAGGGTGTTAGGTAGTCTTTGTGATGCCTGGTTATTGTTCTTCGCTGGATTGGTTGCCCTAGTCAGGTATCAATCTTTTGCATTATGCTTATGTGTGACTGCATAATGCATATGTATGGTGGAGTGTTAGGGCGTTCTTATGTAGGGAGTCATGTCTATTTATATGCACACACAAGGTACCTTTATGGGGAGAGCATGTGATGATTTCTGACCCTTTTGCATGCATGTGCTATGAAGCTCCCACACTTTTAAGTCATGGCTGAGGATACGTTATTTGCATGTGAGCTTTCCCACTAACACTTGTTTTCAAGCAAGATTGAGTTTTTTTTCTTTTCTCTATGTACTTTTAGAGTCTATGAGAGTTCTGTAGCAGAAATAAGATACGAACATGGGTTCCAAGGCGTGTAATGCGGAAACCATGTGGAGAGGACCGGAAGCAGATGCTCGTGCCTTGTATCTTAATTCTGCATTTTATATTGATATATAAAATTATTACCTGGCATGTATATGCAGAGTCTGACCGCTCTTTTTCTTTTCTGAGATATGTTGTCGACCCAGTGACACCGACCTTTAATTATTTTATTTGGCTTATTTTTCTTTTTGCATCATGTTGCTTGCCTGCACTTGCCTGCATGTGTTTTCCTTGTTTCTCTCTATGATTTGTCTACGATCACGATGCAATATAGGCTCTTTAGGACATAAAATCTTAATTTTTCTACCTCAAAATCCTAAATAAAATATTCTACATATACTAATAGGGCCTCCACAATGCTTAATGACCGTTATAGATAACAAAATCATATTTGCATGTCCCAAGGAGGAGTCCACATGCTTCTTCAACTTGGCTGGCCCAACATACCTTTTCATAGGTGGTTGTCTCGTGCACTTAGGGTGTTAAAAGGCTCCCCGTCCTAGATGAGTGTAAGTCCTTTTGTTTGGAGCATTTCCAACTTTTGTAGTTGAACCTCCACTTTCTCTTTCTTTCTTGAGGCATCCTTACAACTTCAGTAGGTATAAGTCCCACCTATTGGAGATCTTACTTATAGTCATAGGATAGAGTTTCCTTCCTTTGAACTTAGGGCTACCTAGGTTCTCGTAAACGACGCAATTCAAAGATTGCTGACCGGGGAACTCAAGACGTGTTGGGTCTACCACCTTCACAACCAGGTAGAGTTAGGGTCCTAGTAGTTGTGTATAACAGGTTTGTAGTACCTCAACCCAATTACCTCTACCTTTTTAGGATCACTCTACCTTTCTTTTGTTGAGCCCTTTTGAGCCCTCTTGCTCCTTTGACTTTGTCGATATCATTTTGATAGCTTGATACCGATGAGCTGCCGCCCATTTGGATACAACGATTTTTCATCTACCCTTTGGCCTGGACATGCTTTGACGTGTTGGGATATCCCTGCAAGATGATTTAGGTTATTATGTGGGCTCTGTGTGTCGATGAGCCGCTGCCCATTCGAGATGTGAGAGACTTACTCTCTGCCTGATGGTTTAATGTGAGCTTTAAAGCTTCGAGAATGTTCCCACAAGGAATAAGCTTCCTTTGATTGCCTATACCCCATGTTTATGATAATATGAAGAGAAACTCATTTTATCAAGAGTATTGATACACCTAAAATATATAGTATTTTTAGACACATTTGTTTTACCTATTTTTGAGATATTGCGCTTTAATGGAAGGTATTTTTTGTGTTTTTCTTACTGATACAAGTAAAAATGGAAAAAAATGTTTAAAGGAGTGAAAAAGGATCAAATTTGGAGCAAAAAGGTGAAAAATTGTACAAAAGAGTTTTGGCGCGTAAGCGCCAGATCCAGCGCTTAAGCACCAGTTAAATAGAGAAGGCCATGCCTAAGCGCCGAGACCCCGCGCTTAAGCGTCTGTGGTAGTTACTAGACAAGTAAAATTGGTTTTCACAAATTTTGAAGAGATTTTTGAGGCAACCATTGGCTTAATAGGTGGTTGTAATCAGCAGATGAGAAGGATAGATGTAGGCTCTATTATTTAGAGAAACACTCAATCTATTGCCCTGGGAGAGACTACTGGTGGTTTAGAACACCTTGCCCTGATCTTCACACTATGTGAACATGCATGAATTGATTTTAGAATGGATGAGGAGAGGATTGAACCTCTAAAACCTAATGGGCCTGCCAATATAATGACTTATGAATCTCATGTTGGATGGAGATCTGGAAGTAAGACCTGGGATATTCCTTCTACTTCAAGTACTACTTCTAGTACCCCTACTATTCAGGAACTTATGGAGCAGATGATGATCCAACAGGGAGATATCTTAAGAATGGAAAGTAGAATGGAAAATATGGAGGCCAGAAATGCACACAATGATGATTTGACAAGACAGAAGTTCGAATATGTTGCTGCTTATGATGATGCATTGGTTAGATACATGAGGGGTGATCACTCAGTTTAGTTTCCTACTCACCCTATTTTTACCCCATATCAACAGCAAAATTTGGATGTGGAAGAAGAAGAAGAATACAATGATTGGTGATGGTTTAATTAGATTTTTATTTAGTTTATTGTAGTTTATTATTGAGACTGTTTGTTTTTAGAGTGTAACACTTTATTTTAAGTGTTATGTTATGTTGTGAACTATAGATTTATGAGACTGTTTTTACATTGGAAACCATTTCAATACTATTGTTAGTTTTTAGTACTTTGTTGAATGAATTTGTAGTTAAATCTTGCTCAACAAATTTTTATGTGTATTATATATGTATTATGTGTTATTTAATGTTTTAAGTCTTGTAGCTTTTCATATTAGCGCCTGTAATATTTCAGAGTTAAGTTTTAAATCAGAGCCTTCAACAGGTAAGTCTTTTCTTTATGTATTAAATGTTTTCTTTCACCCTTTATTTCTTCAGTTTTTCACGTTAAATCTTTTAAAAATTTAATTTTGCGGGGGAAAGAAAAATTCATTTTTTAAAAAACTAAGAAGAGAAGAAACTTAATTTTATTTGTCCTCAATTAGTTATATTTTCAAAATATTTTAAAATTTAACATGAAATTTAGTATTAGAGGATAACTTTAGATAACTATATTTGTGTTTCTAAATATATAGTAAACGTAAGTAAAAAAATTCAATAATAAAGGTTAATTTTAATGATAAAGATATTTGGTACGATAGAATAAGACTATGTTTTCCTATTGTAAGTAAAGGAATTTGTATTTTTTAAGTATTAAAAATCTTAGAGATTCATATAAGAAGAAAAGAATAGAACTTTATGAAAAATCTTTAAGGCTAATATAAATTTATAAATTGATGGAATGTGAAAATTTCTTAACTTTAAGAAGAAGATAGTGAAGTTCAAAATCCTTAAAGGCTATCCAGATATAGTAATCCTCACATAAAAAAAAGAAAAGAAAAAAAAAAGAAAAAGGATTAAAAATGATCCTAATTATAAAAAAGAAAATAAAAAGGATTGAAAATTATCTTGAAAAAGAAAAGAAAAGAAAAGAAAAAAGATGTGAGGAGAAGCTTGAGGAGATGTCTAATTAAAAATTGCTTTCACTTGAATCAACTTAATGAAGAAGCTTAAAAAAGAAGTCTTGACTACATTTTCTAAATTTATATTTTAGTATTAGCATATTTACTAGTAAAGTTTCATGAAGTTATTTTTCATATGAATATTCTAAGTGGCTTTAATATGAATAATTTGCAATTTTCTTTGAAAAAAATAGAGAATAAAAAATCATAGATTTGACAGTTAAATATTTTTATACCTTTAGTATTAACTGAAGTTATGTTATGTTTTTCTTAAGTTATGCTATTGTATTTAGTGGACTAAGATATGAAAATCTAGAAGTTAAATTCTTTACCATAAGTCATGTTTTTATATAGTAGAGGAGTTACTTGAGGACAATAACATTTAAGTTTGAGGGATTTTGATACACCAAAAATATATGCATTTTTAGACCCATATTTTATACTCATTTTTGGTGATATTGAACTTTAAAGGAATGAATTTTTATGTTTTATTGCAGGTTGTTGATTTTTAGGACATGGAGCAAAAAGGAAGCAAAAAAGATAAAATTTAGTGCAAAATGGAGTTTTTGAAAAATTGTTCGGTGCAGACCCTGTATCTAGAAGATTCGAAGAATTTGGATGCTTTTTGAATAGTTTTTGGATGCACCTATTGGAAAACTGACCTTAGGCTCTATTTAGAGCTGAAATTGATCAGAAAAGGCTCTCGTTGTGCTCATCCGCTCGCTTTTGGTCTTTCTTCGCATCTCTTCACCCCCTTCATGCCACTTTGCATCCTTCCACACCATTTCACACCCTTAGTCGTTTAATTTCTTTATAGTTTTGAGTTTTTGTGGTGAGTTTAAGTGTGAATTATTCTCGAAGAGTGCTGGAGAGAGAGAGAGAAGTGAGAGATTTTTTCTTCTTGCATTTCTTCGAGGTAACTTACTTCTCTCCCTCTCCATCCATCCGTTCTTACATTTCTTCGAGGTAACCTACTTATTTGCATGGGAGGTACTCCATCCATCCGTTCCGACATATGGATCAATTGAGGAGATTGACTCAGCTGAAACCATGTTTACAGAACCTTTTTTAGGTTCTCTCAAATACTCCTTCGGGATTGTTATATCTCTTCCTTGAGGGTCTTCTCGAGCCAGTCTTTAAAGACGAAACACTTGTCTATAATGTGCCCAAGCAATCGGTGGTATGGGCAATAATTTGGTTCATTCCTCTTATCCACCTCTTCAGGTTTCTTTGGATCAGGCAGTTTGAATTCTGATTTCTTCATCAAGCTTTTGAATATTTTAGGTACATCTTCATCTTTGAAGGAATAAACAACTTTCTGTCGCTCCAACAGGGATATTCTTTTACCCGCTGTCCGGGGTGATCCCTCCTTATACGGTCGTTGGTTGGATTGACTGCTTTGTTTCGGAGGGTACTGCGATGAAGACTGACGATGATCTTCTGCATATATCTTTATCGGTTGCTTTCCTTTGTTGACAGTTGCAACTATCCCTGATTTCTTTTCGAATACTCTGGTCACCTTAGCCTTTTCGTGTGGCTCCATGTGCTTCATTTCTTCTTGGAGACTGTTGGCTTTACTGAGTAGCTTCTCAAAGGATTTAATGGTGAGTCCCTTAAGCATGAAAGCTACTGGCC
>NW_018225338.1:0-1389 GCF_001263595.1 Phalaenopsis equestris | reverse complement strand
GGCTCCTCTTCGGTGTGAGGTTGAGCCTCGCGCGCAGATGTGGTAGCTCTGGTTTTGATCACATGGACATCCATGAAATCCTCATCCAGGTAATCATTTTAATCAAACTCTTCATTATCACTATCGATGGAAACTCCGTGCTCTCGAGCTAACTCAAAAATCTCAATCCTGAGTTTCTCAACTTTCTCATCAATTATTGATTCCTTGATTGCTTTAAGATCTGGAGGACCTTGGAGGATGTCCTCTACTTGTTCCTCCATCTCGCTGGCTATTGTCGTGATGATGTCAGATATTTCAGACACTGGTTTTACTTTCTGTCTTGCAGGCTCACTGAACTGTATCGGTGCAGCAACCTTGGGTACCCATACCCTTTTCTTCTTCGACGATGATGTCTCAGGACGGGACGTCTTAGTAGAGACATTGGTATGTCGAGGGAAGGTATACTCCCTATGGTGTAGACCGGCTATAGTGTCAGGTAACCGTCTTGTTTTCCTTTTCGGGATTGCAGGAATGACGGGTAAGATCCTCAGACCCAGTCTCGACTTAATCGGTCGGCGACCTGTGGTCCTGGTGGGGGTATGACTGGTGGTGACTATAGCAATATCAACTCGGTTTCTCAAACGGAGCCAGACAGGAACACGGGTAGGTGACTCTACAGTCTATCTACGAGATTTTCTAGCGGACTTAATATACTTCAAAATTTCATTCTTCATATGAGGGGAAATTGCATGTCCCACTCGTTTAAGTAATTCACTAACAGAACATCCTTATTTAATAGAAAGCCTTCTGAAGACTGCACTAATTCGGGTGATGGGGATGAATTTCTTTCCCTTCTCACCATGTCCATGAGGTGATGGCAATGCAGCAGCAATCCTTCGAATACTCTCATATTCATCAATATCTGTCAGAGGATGAAATCTACTTCTTCGCAGGAATGGGTAAATTTCCGGTAATACCTCTTCAACTTGATGAGGCTCCTCCTCATCAGGTGTGTTCTCAGAAGTCTGGGCTTTGATGGCCCTCTGAACTCTTCTGTTACGGTTCCTCCTTTGAGTACGGGCCAGTGGTACAGTCCTCGAACTCGATCCGATCTCAAACACAGGTGGTGGGACAGTTAATCCCTCAATCAGATTCTCAACAATCATTACTTCTTTTCCCTTAGCAGCAGTGGGGCTAGCGGGTTTTGAGTGGTGGCATGTCGGCAGTAGCTTTAGCCTTCTTGCAGGCAGGGAAATCCTGAAGGCAGTTCAGATTGAGTTCTGCAGGCGGCTCTTGAACTTCCGGGGCAGCGATCTTCATTACCACGAGCGGGGCTTTCCGGAGGATGACCTCGAGGTCTTCAAATCCGGCTCTGACTTGATGGTGGGAGCGATGTTACGGGCGTTGCGA
>NW_018225337.1:21891-42417 GCF_001263595.1 Phalaenopsis equestris | reverse complement strand
CTTACGGGCAACCCCACAAACCAACCCGAAAAAAACGCCGACAGAAAGTAAATTGAAAATTTGAAAAAAAATCAAAAATTGAAATTTTGGGCCTTCATCGTCGACGACGTTGACATGGGCACCGATGATGCCCTCGACCCGAGAATAGCCTTTAACCCCTAAAATTTGCAATTTTCACCAAGGATTTATCTAACATTGCTGAGATCCAAAAGTTTTGGAATTTTTTGAGAGCTTTTGAGAAAATCCTTTGGTGAAGAACTCTTACTTAGTGGATTTAAGTTTAAAATGTTTTACATTATGATTTTTGAAACTTTTAGAATTTATTCAAATTTTTATCAAATGTTCTTAGATTTCCTATAACACCAAGAATGAGTAAAGGAAAAAGAAAAGTAGATTTTAATGAGAAAAAAAATGTTTGCTTCACGGCTAGTGCTCGATTCAATATCCTACTTGAGCATGATTTCGAATCGTGGTTTTAAAAATCCGGGAGGAGAAGTTGAGCGATTAATCATTGCCCGTAAATAAGAAAATTTCTATTATTTTACTGTCGATGTGATTATTGGTGTAGTTATGGAATTCTATGAAAATTTTTTTGAGGCTTTTGATGATTATGTTTTTGTTCGTGGAAAAAGGGTGGAGTTTACTCCAAGAAAGATTAATGAGTTTTATTAGTTGGAAGATGTTTATAGATGCCAGTATAAATCATTTTCTGCTATGAATGAGGCCTTATATGAAGTTATTTCTTTTCTGACTGATCAAAAAGGAACCTAGAAAGTCAAAAATGGTGTTAAGGTAAACTTTCCTCTTTCTATGCTTAATGTAGTATCTAAGGCCTGACACTACTTTATTTCTAGAAGAATGATTTTGACAAATTGTCAGAGTGAGGTGACCAAAGATAGAGCCATCCTGAACTTCTGTATTCAGCAGGTGATGAGGATAAATGTAGGATTTATGAACTCTATGAACACTAGATCTATTGCTTTGGGAGAAACCATTGGTGGTTTGGCACACCCTGTACTTATTTTCACACTTTTTGAACAGGCAAGAGTTGATTTTAGACCACATGAGGAGAAGATTGAGCCTCAAAGACCTATTGGGCCTGCAAACATAATAACTTATGAATCTCATGTTGATCGGAGGTCAGGAAGTAAGACTAAGGATATTCCTTCCACTTTGAGGATCCCTACTTATAGTGACCCTACTCTTTGAGAACTATTGGATCAAATGATGATTCAGCAGGGAGATATCTTGAGGATGGATCATAAAATGCAAAACATGGATGCCAAAAATGCTCACACTGATGATTTGATACGGCAAAAGTTTGAATATGATGCTGCATATGATGATGCGATGGTGTGTACCTGAGGGGTGATCATTCAATTTAGTTTCCTACTCAACCTATTTTTACGCCATATCAGTGGCAGAATTTGGATGTAGATGAAGAAGATGATGACTGGTGATCTTTATTTTAGTTTATGTTTGATTGTACTTTGTTATTTTGTTGTTTGTTTTGGTTATGTTGTTGAGATTGTTTGTTAGATTTTGAGACTTTGTTTTATTGGTATGTCATGTTGTGAAACTGTAGTTTGTAAAGCTATTTTCATTTCTAAAATTCAGTTTAGTTCTGTTGTTAGTTTTAGCATTTTATTAAATGTATTGCAATTAACTCTTTCTCAGCAAATTTTATATGTATTATGGACTATTTAATGTTTTAAGTCTTGTAGCTTTTTCATATTAGCATATGCAATATTTCAGAATTTAGTTTAAAAAATCAGAACCTTCAACAAGCATGTCTTTTCTTTATATATTTAATGTTTTCTTTCACCCTTTATTTTTAAAATTCTTCATGCTAAATCTTTTTAAAAAATTAAGTTTGGGGGGGGGGGGGGGAAGAAAAACTATTTTTTAAAAAGGTGGGGGGGGGGGGGGAAGAAAAAATACTTTTTAAAAGAATGAACTAAATTTTATTTGTCCTCACTTAACTATATTTTCAAAAATTTTAAATTTAACATGAACTTTGGTATTAGGGGTTAACTTTAGATAACTATATTTATGTTTCTAAATATAAAGTAAACTTAAGAAAAAAATTCAATAATAAAGGTTAATTTTAGAGATTAAGATAATTGGTATAAAAGAAAAAGACTATGTTTTTCTATTTTAAGTAAAGAAAATTGTATTTTTGAAATATTAAAAATCTTAAAGGTTCATGTAAGAATAAAAGAATTAAACTTTATGAAATGTTTAAGCTAATATAAATTTGTTAAGTGAAGAAATGTGACAAGCTTTTGACTTTAAGAAGAGGATATTGAAGTTCAAAATTATTAAAAGCTATCCAGGTATAGTAATCCTCACATATATAAAAAGAAAAGGAAAGAAAAGAACATAAAAGAAAAGAAAAAGAAAAGAAAAGTTGTGGGGAGAAGCTTGAGGAGATGCCTAATTAAAAATTGGCTTCACGTGAATCAATTTAAAAAAGAAGGCTTGCTACATTTTCTAAACTTTTATTTGAGTATTAACTTATTTACTAGTAAAGTTTTATGAAGTTTATTTTTATATGAATACTTTAAGTGACTTTAATATGACAATTTGCATTCTTTCTTAAAAAGAATAGAGAATCAGAAATCTTGGACTTGATTTCTGGGTATTCTTATTTGTTTTTAATTTTTCTTAAGTTAGTCTATTATGCTTAGTGGACTAAAATATGGAAATCTAAAAGTTAAATTCTTTACCATATGTCATATTTTTTATGTAGTAGAGGAGTTACTTGAGGACAAGTAACATGTAAGTTTGGGGGATTTTGATACACAAAAAAATATATGCATTTTTAGACCCATATTTTATACTCATGTTTGGTGATATTGTACTGCAATGGAACGTAATTTTATGTTTTCTTGCAGGTTGTTGATTTTTAAGACTTGAAGAAAAAAGGATGGAATTTAGAGTAAAAATGGCATTTTTGAAAAATACTCAGCGCCGATAGGGCCAAGAACAACACTGATGGCGCAGACCAACAAAATAGATGATGAATTTTACTCAGCTTTGATGACGCTAGAAGTTGCGCCGACGGCGCCGTTTGACAGAGAGCAGCACAAAAATTAAATGAACACTAGCGCCGACTGCGCCAGAATGGCGCTGACGGTGCCAATGTTGGTTCAGCCCCTTTTTCTAGAAAATTTGATGAATTTAGACGGTTTTTGAAGAGTTGTTGGAGGAGCCTATAGGAGAACTGACTCTGGGCTTTATTTGGGGCAAAATTTGATCAGAAAAGAGAATCTTCCTGACATCTCATCATCCCAATTCAACTTCCTACACACCATACACCTCTCATCTTCTTTCCACAACCATTTTAGAGTCCATTGTTCTTAAACTTTAGAGTTTTTCTGGTGAGATAAAGTGTGAATCTTTCTCTAAGAGTGTTGGAGAAGGAGAAAAGTAAGAGATTTCTTCTTCCTACATTTCCTAGGAAAGACTACAAGGGATTTGCTTTGAGAATGAGTTTCAGATAAGTGTTGTTTATTTATTAGTGTTGTATTAACTTTCTTTTATATATGAAATTTGTGTTTTGTTGTATCTTTCTCATGAAGTCTAAGTAGTTTCTTTTATCTTTCTCCCTACTCTGAGATATGATTAAATGAAGAGATAATAAGGATGTGCCAATATTAAAATATAAAATAAATTATGATGTTTTTTTAACTCCGAACTTAATTTACTTTTTGATCTAGCCAATTGAATTGTTAAAATATGTTGTGAAACATATGATCAGGGAAATGGAGTGTGAGTTTTACAACAGAATGAGGATCACATTTCATTCCATGAAGGAGAATTTTCTTCATGGAATTAAGTGCAAATAAATAAGGAAATATACTTTATTGGGTGTAAAATTGGAGAATCATTACGGTGAAATACTAAAATCCCCAAATCGATGTTAGTGTTTAAAAACTAAAGCGAGAGTTAGCCTTCAGATGAAGGGAAGTGGGAGCTCTGGAGTTGGAGCCAGTATCCTCCTAGCATAGCCACGGATTTAGGGACTAAACCTGAGATTATCCAATGATTTTCTATAACACTGTATCAGGATAGAGAATTAAAACTGCTCCTATTTGGCACAATACATATTTGAACCATTTATCTCATCTCATTTTACCAAAACCTCATTGTAGTTAGAAAGATGCTTTTTCACATAAGAAATCTTCATTACATAAACATAGTTTAGTAGTTTAGTAGTTACTGTTTAAACTTTGCATTTTAGTTTATCTAATAGTTAATTAATTTAGTTTTGTTAATATTTCAACATTCAAAATTAGTGACAATAATTTTTTTTCACTTTCTATGAATTCCCTAGTAGATTATCATTTCAAATTTAAACCTTCGTTGTGGGATCAAAATTTGGGGCTTAAATACTTTATTACTTGATAACGATACGTCTACTTGTGTAGAATCCCAATATTAATTGCTTAAATTTCTTATACATAAAATATTGCATCATAATTTTGGCACCGTTGCATAGCCGAGTCAACTTTATAATTTTTACACATCTATATTTTTCTGGATAATGGTCCCATAAAATTTAATCCCCACATGTAAAAAATTTTAACTTCTAATTTGTAATTTAGAGGCATTTCATTTCCTCTAGAAATATTTCCTACTCGTTGACATTGATTGTATGTTTTAATATATTCATTAACATCTCTAAAAAGAGCAGGTCAATAAAATCCAGCTTGCAAAATCTTATATGCAGTTCTATTTATTCCAAAATGTCCTTCAAATTCAGAATCATGACATCTTCCAATTATCTGTTGAGTTTCCTCATAAGGCACACATCTTCTAATAATTAGATCTTTACATTATTTATATAAATATGGGACATGCCAAAAATAAAATTTTGAATCATATATAAATTTTTTTAATGGTGGATTTTTGATATCAGGTGGCAAGATATCACTTACAATAAAATTTACTATATTAGCATACCACAATACGTTCATTTCATCAATTTTATTTAATTGTTCATCAGGGAAATTTTCTAAAATTTTATTTACAAAATTAGTTAATATTTCTCTTTCTAATCTATACAAATAATTATCTATTTGATTATCATTTCCATTTCTATCAACTACAATAAAATTAAACTCTTGCAATAGAAGTATCCATCTAATTAATCTTGGTTTAACATCCTTCTTTTGCATCAAGTATTTAATAGCAGAATAATCTGTATGCATTATACATGTAGTTTCAATTAAGTAAGGTATAAATTTATCAAAAGCATAAAAAATAGCTAATAATTATCTTTCAGTAATAGTGTAGTTAATTTGAGCATCATTTAGAGTTTTACTAGCATAATATATTACTTTAAAAACTATGTTATGTCTTTGTCCTAAAACAACCCCAATAACATAATATTTCAAATGGTTTTTCCCAATTAGGTGGAACTATTATAGGTGTAGTGATTAATTTTTCTTTCAATAATTCAAATGCTTTTATTCATTCCTCGTTAAAATCAAATTTTGTATCTTTTTTTAAAAGTTGACATAATGGCTTAGTTATTTTCGAAAAACTTTTCATGTAGCGCCTGTAGAAACCACTGTCCTAGAAAACTTCTTCTCCCTATAACATTAGTAGGAGGTGGCAATTTTTTAATAAAATTGATTTTTTGCAGGTTCTTCTTCATGCCATTTTTAATGCCATTTTTAGCTACTTCCATGCCATTTTTAGAAATTTTATGCCGAAGTATAATACCTCCTGCAACCATAAATTGACTTTTTTCCCAATTTAGTACTAGGTTGATTCTTTCATATACTTCCAAAACTTTTTTTAAATTGTTTAAACATAATTCAAATGAAGTTCCGAATACAGAAAAATCATCCATAAACACTTCCATTCCTTGTTCAACAAAATTGCTAAAAATTGGCATCATATATATTTGAAATGTTTCAGGTGCACTGCATAGTCCAAAAGGCATTCTATGGAAAGCAAATGTTCCATACAGGCTTGTAAGTGTTGTTTTCTCTTGATCCTCTGGAGCAATTGGAATTTGGTGATAACCGGTATATCAATCTAAAAATCAATAATATTTATTTCCAGCCAATCTATCCAACATTTGGACTAGAAACGGTAAAGAAAAGTGATCTTTTCTGGTGGCCATATTTAATTTTCTATAGTCAATACATATTCACCAACCAGTAACTTGTCTTATTGAAATTAATTCATTTTTCTCATTTTCTTCAACGATCACTCCTCCTTTCTTCGGAGCACAATGAATTAGACTTACCCAAGCACTGTCTGAAATAAGATATATAATTCTAGCATCTAACCATTTTGAAATTTCTTTTTTAACAACTTCTTTCATTATTGGGTTTAATCTTCTCTTAGGATCAACTTTAGGTTCATATTGTTCATCTAATAGAATTATGTGCATACAAATAGAAGGAATAATTCCTTTAATATCTGCTAAACTCCATCCAAAAGCCTTTTTATATTTTTTAATTTTTATTCTTGAATTTTAGTTAACTCAGAATATACAATAACAGGCAATGTAGATGACTCTCTAAAAAAACATATTTTAAATGGTCAGGTAATATCTTCATTTCAAGTTTAGGTGGTTTAATACTTGGAGGAATAGGATGTTTATTATCATTTTCCAACAAGTCTAAATTTTCAAATTTGTCCTGAATATAATCCAAATCCTTTTCTTTTATCTCCACCTTGTTCATAAAAAAATCTCTTTGCTTTAATTTATCTTCAAACTCAGTCTTAAATTGCTCATTACTCAAATAATTAGTTACTTCCATCCTGAAACATTCATTATATTTTTCAATTGCAGGATATTTTATAGCTTTTACTATATTAAATGTTACTTCTTCATTAACTCTCATTATTCATTCTCCTTTTTGCACATCTATCATAGCTCTCCCAGTTGCAAGAAGTGGTCTTCCCAGTATAATAGGAATCTCGTTATTTTCCTCCAGATCAAATACGATAAAGTCTACAAGGAAAATAAATTTATCCTCTTTTACTAATACATCTTCTATAACTCCTTTAGATAAGTTATTGATTGATCAACTAACAGTAGGGAAAATCTCTCTCAAATCTAAACGTTTAAAGATCGATAGAGGCATAAGATTGATACTCGCTCCTAAATCACATAAAGCTTTTCCATAAAAATTTTCACCAATAGCACAAGGTATGGTAAAACTACCAGGATCTTTTAATTTCTTAGGAAGCTTTTTCTGAATAATAGCACTACACTCTTCATTGAGTGCAATGATCTCATGATATGTAAACTTCCTTTTCTTGTTTAGTATATCCTTCATAAATTTCACATAACTTAACATTTGTTCCAAAGCTTTAACTAAAGGAATGTTTATCGTTAACCTCTTAAGGATTTCCAAAAATTTTGTAAATTGTTTATCTTTATTCTTCTGCTTCACTTGTTGAGGAAACAAAGGTAATGACTTTTCTAAAGGACCTTGTGTTTGTTCATTTTGGTCACTTTCCATTTCTTCCTTCTCCTCATCAACTTCAGTTCTTCAGTTTCTTTTCAGTTTCTTTTTGGATCCTTGTTTCAACTTCTATTCCACTTCATAATTGAATAGCTTTAATTTTCTCCTTATTTTGATCTTTTGGATTAGCTTCGATAGTACTCGGAAGAATTCTAGAAGGTATGTTACTGAGTGCAGTAGCAAGTGCAGTAGCAATTCAGTAGCAATTTGTCCTAATTGATTTTCAATTTTTCTAATAGCAGCCCCTTGATTTAGTATTTGATTTCCCATGTTCAACATTACTTTTTCCATTGTCAACCTCTTATCCTTAACTTGTGGGTTAGGGTTAGAGTTAAATGCAGTAGGATAATAAGGTTGAACATTAGGATTTCCTTGATTATTCAAATTTCCATAAAGGTTCACCGAATTGTTATAATTATTCCAACTAAAGTTAGGGTGATTTTTTTCATCCAAGGTTATAAGAATTAGAATAGGGATTGTTATTTCAATTATTTATAACATTTAAAGTTTCATAAGAAGATTGAGTATCAATTATCTGCCCTAGTGAATTTCTATCTAATACTGGGGGTATTTGAGAATAGTTCACTCCAAGTTAATCATTTTTTTTCAAAATAGTAGGAATTTGAGATGCTAAAATTAAAATTGCATCAGACTCATGAATATTGGCTACTCTCTTAGGATTTACCCTTTCAGAGGGCCATTAAAAATTGTTAGTAGCCATTTCTTTGATTAAAGAGTATGCTTCATCAAAAGGTTAGGACATTAGTGATCCACCTGCAGTAGCATCTATAATAGATCTAAGTGATCCCACTAATCCATTGTAAAATGTTTGAATTATTAAAGAATCTGGTAAGCATGGTGTGGAAATTTTCTAAGAAGATCTTTAAATCTTTCCCAGGCTTCATATATTGATTCCCCTTCAAACTGACAAAAAGATGTAATATCATTTCTAAGCTTAGCAATTTTCAAGGGTGGAAAATATTTAGCCAAGATTTTTTGTGATAATTCTCCCCAAGTTCTGATAGATCCAGGTGCTAATGAATTTAACCAAGGTTTGGCTTTATCCCTTAATGAAAAAGGAAAAAATCTAAGCCTAATAACATCATTAAACACTCCATCATATTTAAAATTAGCACAAATTTCAAGAAAATTAACCAGATGTTGCTTAGGATCTTCAGTAGGTGTTCCTCCAAATTGATTATTTTGTATTATTTGGAAAATGAAAAATTTAAGCTCAAATGAATTAGCGGCAACATCAAGATTTTGAATAATCAAGTGAAGTTCATCTGCTGTCGGATTAACATAATCTTTTAAAGGTCTTTATCGATTTTCATTTATTTGATTATCTAAATTATTCACCATTTTATTTAAATTTTTATTTTTTTTTGTTATTTTTGAATTATTCTTATAGTATGTTCTAATTCTGAATCGTAAGGTACTATACTTTCAGATCTAGAATTTCACATAAACAAATATAATATGCAAAGAAAAATTTCTTAAAAATTCTCTTAAATATATAGTTATTTATTTTTAAATTTTTTCATTTTATAATTTTTTGAAATTTTGTATTTTGTATATTTTTATCTCTAAATTTATTAATTTATCAAATCTACTTAATTTATCGTTACCTTCCCCGGCAACGGCGCCAAAAACTTGATCTCGAGAGAATATAGTTGTGTAAAATTTATAAAAGTTTGACTCTGCTATGTAACAATGCTAAAAACTTGATGCAATATTTATAATTAAGAAATTTAAGCAATTAATGTTGGGATTCTACGCAAGTATACACATCGTTATCAAGTAATAAATGACTTTCTATTTAAGCCCCGATTATCGATCCCACGGGCAAGGTTTAAATTTGAAGTGATAAATTTACTAGAAAATTCACAGAAAGTAAAACAAAATTTCTGTCACTAATTTTGAATGCTAAGAGATTATAAAAAATAAATTATTTAACTATTAACAAAACTAAAGTGTAAAGTTTAAATAGTAACTACCAAACTACTAAACTATATTTATGTGATGAAGATTTCTTATGTGAAAAAGCATCTTTCCAACTTCGATGAGATTTCAGTAAAATGAGATGAGATAAATGGTTTTAATATGTATTGTGCCAAATAAGAGCAGTTTTAATTCTCTACCATGATACAATGTTATAGAAAATCATTGGCTAATCTCAGGTTTAGTCCCTAAATCCATGGCTAGGCGATACTGGCTCCTACTCTAGAGCTCCCACTTCCCTTCACCTGAAGGCTAACTCTCACTTTAGTTTTTAAACACTAAGACTGAATTTGGGGTTTTAGTCTGTCACCCTAAAATCTCTAATTCTACACCCAATAATATATAAATCCCCATATTTATTTGCACTTAATTCCATGAACAAAATACTCCATGGAATCAAATGTGATCCCCACTCTGTTGTAGACCTCATACTCCATTTCCTGGATCATTTGTTTCACAACACATTTTACCAATTCAATTGGCCATATCAAAAAGTAAATTAAGTTCGGAGTTGAAAAATCATCACAATTTATTTTATATTTTAATTTTGGCACATCCATATTATCTCTTCATTTCACCATATCTCAGAGTAGGGAGAATGATAAGGAAAACTACTCAGACTTCATGAGAAAGACACAACAAAACACAAATTTCATATATAAAAGAAACTTCATACAACACTTATCTAAAACTCTTTCTCAAAGCAAATCCCTTGAAGCCTCTCCTAAGAAATGTAGGAAGAAGAAATCTCTCACTTTTCTCACTTTTCTCCTTCTTCAATACTCTCAGAGAAGAATTCAAACTTAATCTCGCCAGGAAGAAGAACCCTAAACCCTAAGCTAGCTCTAGACCATACTTAGGGTCAACCCCAAGGCTAAGCAGTTCTATGGGGATGCCTCTTGAGCTCCCCCCTATATTGACCCCACCTACTATGATCTAGATGTTAGGACCAATATGTGAAACTTTCAAGTTAAGCAATGAAGAGTTTAGAATTTCTAATGGTGAGGGTTCCTTTTCTAGTCCTCTACAAATAGTCAAGAAGAAATTCCTATGGCTAGACTCTAGGCTACTAAGGAGGAAACTAGACCTCAACCAAAAGTTAGGTGAACAGGATGTCACAGATCCCGAGAAGAACCTTCGTGACTTCCTAATCTACCCTATGGTTTGGTTTCAATTCAGAGGAGAAATATTTAAGTGTTTCATCCTACCATTTTTATTAAATTGGGCTTACATTCATGTGAAACAATCACACAAATGGCCTGAAAGATTTGAGGATTTAGGTCATGATAAACAACAACCTCAGAATCCTAAAACAAGTTAGGGCTTATCTTTTATAGCAGAGCCATAAAAAGGCCTAAAGAAAATGTTGAGGATTTATGTTGCACTAAGCGGACAACCTTGAAGTCCTATGGCTATGTTGATTAATTATAAGGAATGATTTAGTTGGTGTAGACATGTTTTGATGTTGAAGATGGCCATACTGCCCACAATGCTAGCTCCAAGCTCCTTGTCAGCTCCAAGCTCCTTCTCCAAGCTCCTTGTCATGGCAAGTTTAAGTTTAGAAGTGTCAAATTGTAAATGTTGAGAGAAGTATTAGGTTCAATGGTCAAATTTTCTAATGTGTTAGGTCATGATGTCAAATCAATTGCTTCCTAAGGTTATTTAAATATAATTGAGGGGGGGTTAAAGTTGATTAAAGCGACACCTGTTAGGAACACACAGTTCCCTACAGTTCCCTCATTCCTTCCGGTATCACTATTTTCTTTTCAATTTACTTAGCTTAAATGAGTTGTGAAACCTATTTAAATCGGAGAGATCTTGTTAGCAACCGTGGGTTACCTTCTCTGAGGGACTCCCGTAAATTCAGAAGGACATTTTAAGTTTAGTGACATTTCAAAGGATTTATGGTTACCTTTGAAATCGTTAAATGTTTGGTTTTTTTTGAAAATTTTGATTAATTTTTGAAAAAAATTATTTTGATTTTGCAAGTGAAGTTAGGAACTTACCCAAGCACTTTATAATAGAATGTAGAATGACAAAAATTAAGTAACACTATAAAAGCATACCTGTCATGGCATTCCAACTGAAATGATAGTCTTTTGCAACATGTATATAATCTTGTAAAATTTTAAATAAATTGTAAGATTAGATGAAAGTGTATCTAACAGACTCCGATCTATGATTTATTGAGTCCTGAAAGATCTTAATTGATGGTTTTAAAACAAAATTTAGCAAGTTCAATTTATCCTTCACAATATTCAAGAGATTTTAAAGTGTTCGGGGAATTACCTCGAACTGCCTTAAAGATCCCTTGAAACATTTGAGTTCATTTTGAACTTATCATATTGCTCTAGTAATCATCCCAGGTCAAATTAAAATTACCCCATTACTCGGTAAACATTGACATTTTAATTGTCCCGAGGGCAGGATACTTAATTAATCAATTGTCATTTCACTTAAGAGTTATGTGGGTGAATGCCTTTAAGGAAAGTTTAGGTCATTAAATACTTTTGTATGCACAAGTAAAGCTGGGCAGATATTGTTAATGATCAATCACATTATCTTTTAAATCCCATCAAATGAATTAAATATCAAGCCTAGACACTACCAAGCTCCTTTAATCTAATGGAAGAAATATTAGCAAAGGTTTAAAATTTTTAATTTAAGTGATATGGATTCTGAATAAAAGAAGTTAGATCATCATTAATTGTGGACTTGATCATAAAAAAACATCCGCTCAGTTTAAGCCCATCACCTGAAAATCATTTGATTTTGATCAACTTCAAAGTTTTGATAATTTAATAAGTTGTAATTATTTTCTTATCATCGGAAGGTGGAAAGTTGGTTCTACCTTTTCACCCATTATGTTTTAATCATCCAAACATATTCAATAAGATCAAAATTGCCCATTTTCCTTCGGTTAATCCTAAATTTTGATTAAGAAACCAAAATCTAAAGTTACCCTTCTAACTTTAGGGTCCTAAAATGACCGCTTTACCCTGGGGGCTCTTCACCTCATAACTCATGAAGCACCATTCAAATTACTAAAGAGATTTTAGAATACACTATACATAGAGTAATTAAAACATTAGAGGAGAAAAATGTTAATTTTCAAATTTGTATTTAATTTAAATAATTATTTTAACTTAGAAAATATGATTTTCAAAATTAGTTTATTTAAACAATCCAAATAAAGTTTTTGGTTTATGAGAAAAGTATTAGAGGTTTCCTTAGGTCAGAGAAAACACTTCAGAGAAAACACTTAGGATAGGTCAGAGAAAACACTTAGGAAAAATGCTATGATTTTTTTTGAATTAAATTTTAATCATTATTTTATACTTATTTAATGATTTTTATGAGTTAATTTGAATGAAACATATGTTTTGATTACAAAAAATTATTTTTATATTTTTATTAAACCCCTCTGAGTCCAAAGAACGCAGAGAAATAAATTTTAATTTTTTTTTTATTTTTAATTTATTTATTACAACTATTTTAATGAGAAAAATTAAGGAAAATTTATTTTAAGGCCTTTTAAAGAAGAAGTTATATTTGACTTAGAAAAATTATGGAAAACATTTTATGAGTCATGAATGATCAGGAAACTATTATGAACATTTTTAAATAATCTTATATTTTTTAAAAAAATTTTAACTATTTTTATTCATTTTTTGATTCAAAATATAGCTTAAAAATCAAATATTTTATCAAAAAATACTTTTATTTTTCCTAAGTGATCCTGATCACAAGGAACTCAGAAAACCACTTTTCATAATTTTCCTAATTATATATAATTTAATATAATTATTTTTGTGTAAAAATATAATATTTCTTAGAAAATCAACTTTAGTGCTTAAACTTAATCAAATAATTTTCAAATTTTTACATTAGGTTAATATGATTTTTATGCACAATGTTGAATTGATTTTGTTGATTTTTGGTTTATATTTAATTTAAATAAATTAATACAAGATATAAACATTTAGTTAATTATGCAAATTCACAAAATTATTTAAACCCTCCTGATATTTTTCCTAAGCTTCTCATACAACATAAAACCTATAAAATTTATCCCATAATTTTTCAAGTGGTATTTTAATTTATGTTATTAAATTAAGCCAAAATAGCCATCTTAGCTTGAAAATTAGAGTTATAAGTACAGAGATACTCTCTAACCTTGGAAAAATTAGAGAACATAGCTCCAGTCATAAGGAATGAGCACTAAAAATCTCAAGCCATGGTGGGCAATGCTTGATCATGATGAATTGAAATACAACAGAGGGTATTTAATTCATTAAAAATCAAAAAGTTATCAAATAATTTTTAGTTTTGGTCCAAATTATTCTTCTCTTTTCACTGAGCAAGAGGTTATTTTTAATTTTTTTTAATGATTTTTCTATGAAAAGATATGAATTTTTGAAGTTCTAGTCATTTAAATAAATAAAGAAATCTTGATTTTTCTATTTATCCACCACAACACCACCTCATCTTACGGCGCATCGAGCTTTACACACGACACTCCATCATTCAAAGCCACCAGCCACCCCGGCGCCATGTATCCCGCAATTTGCGTATCATCTCCTCGTCTGGCTTGATCTCCTCCGTCCATCAAATAAATGCGCGATCAGATGACTATTTGTCATCGTCCCCAAGTGTCCAAACTTGAGAACCATTCACACTATAACCTTAAGATCTTCATCTAGACTCAACCAAATCACACGAAGTTTGTTTCTAAAAATTCATCTACTCAATACATGTCTATCCATAGGGTTAATCAAGCATGAAATCAAGCCATTATACATGAAGAATCAAAATAAGTTTTGTTTATGGTTGGGGCTCAATACCTTTGTCTGAGAGGGGAGGCCTTGAGAGGGGAGGCCTCAATGAATGAAATGTTTGTGGTAGCTTTGATTGAGTCCAACGAACCTCCAGATGAAGTTCTAGGCCTTGGTGAATTGTCTAGCTATGAGTTTGATCAAGCCGATTTCAGGTGTTGATTAAAGTCAATGCTAGACGCTCTCTATTATGGGGATTTTATGGGGAAACAAATCCTCTCACTCTGGTGATGATGTGGGCACAGTTGATTGAACTTTAGTGGACTGTGGGGGTGTGGGGAAATCTTTGGTGATTTTGGAGCAAAATTCAGTGAAGAAATTGGCTCTGTGGGGTGGATGTGAGTGGCTGATTGCAAGGGGATTGAACTTAAAAAATTTTAGACAGGCTCTGATGAGATTTTGGCAAAGTTTTTCCAAGGTTTCAAGCTCTATCCTCTTTGGCCATGGAGAGGTCAATTTAAAGACATGGTTGCCTGATGGAGCTTAGGGGGGTTTGGTGGGTGCTAAAGCTTGCGGAGGTGGAAGGAAGAAAGGCACAAGCATCTAATTGGAGTGAGCTAAGTCAGGAGTTTAAGCTTTTGGTTTTTTCCATTTGGCGTTCCTTTGAGGTGATTGTTTCTGGTGACTGAGGTGGTGGCTGGCCAGGGTTCAATGATTTCTTGGCTCAGGGAGGTCAGGGGGTGGGTCATTGTGATTAACTCCCAAGGATAAGCAATGATGGCAAAGATATTTCAAGTTTAGGCTAAATATGAGTGTAATCCCTTAAATTAAGAGACCATTGGTCCATAGATCCTCTATGGTGGACTAGGTGAGTCTAGTCTGGTCACTAGGGTCCAGAAGTTGGCTGTAGAAGCTTTGGCTTGATCAATTTGGCATGGCTTGGTCAATTTTGGTGCATAGGTTCAATTTGGGTCAAATTGGCTTGAAGTTGGGTTTGGATTGGGCTATCCATGACATTGGACTCAATTGATTGAGAAAATTGGTGTAGATGATAGTCATAAATAGTTTATAAGAGATTTGGAGTGATTTTGAATTGATTTGATGGGTCAATTTGAAGGATTTTGAACTTTTGATCAATTTGGGGATGTTGGGTTGGACTTGGGTTTAGGTTAGGCTACAGTTGGGTCATGTCCAAATTGAGAGTTAAAAATGGTCTATAGGGATATTATGAGGAGTTCTCAACATTAATTGGGTGTCAATTTTGGGATTTGGGCATTCAATTTAGTGACATTTGGAGACATGGCTAAATTAGGGTAAAATTGAGGGTTTTGGTCCAAGTTGGTTTTGAGTAAAATTAGGGCTTGAACAAGGCCAATTAAAGGTTCAGTTTGGTATGTGAAAGTGTTTTGAAGAGTTTATGATGCAAAATTGAGGCAATTGGATAGATTTGGGGTTCAATTGGGTGAGATTTTAATTTTGGGTCTAATGGGGGCCTTTTTTACTTGGGCTAAAATTTGGTTCCAATGTGGATCAACTGGGCTTGTATTTGGTTTGAATTAAGTTTGGTCATGAATAATTTGAGTTTAGAATTGAAATTGGAGAAAATTGGGATCAAATTATTGGAGAAAATTGAAATTGGAGAAAATTGGGATCAAATTGGTGGACATTGAGGTGAATTGGGGTAATTGGGTCTTTAAAGGCAATTTGAGGCTTTTAGTCAAAATGGGTCAAATTGTTCAAATTGAGTTCAATTGAAAGTTCTAAATTGATTTTGGGGACATTTGAAATGATTTTGAAGGTTTTGGGAAAGTTTTGGACACCAAGGGTATTTTGGTAATTTTGGCAATTTGAGGGGTATTTTGGTAATTTTGGTAATTTTGGGCAATTTGGGTGGTTTGAAATGGTTTAATATGATTTTTGGAGAAATTTAGATATTTTGGGTAATTTTGAAAATTTTGGTGTTTCAAGGGTAGTTTGGTAAATTGAGTAGATTTGGGGACGAAAGGCTAAGTTTGACATTTTAGTGAAAGTGAGGTGCCAACCACCCTATTTGAGTTATGCACCAATGGAATCCTCTAATTTGGGTCCTCCATGTACTGGTCTTATAGCCTAGGGCTAGTGGGTCTAGAGGACCATCTACATGAGTCTCCCAAAGAGTTAAGGGGTCAAAGCTAGGTAGGCTTAGTCTTAAGGTAGAGAGTGAAAGTGCAATGTGTAAGTGTGTGAGTGAGAGCAACCATGACCACACCACCAGAGGGTTGACCCTAAGGCCAAGAAATCTTATGGAAACTCTCCTTGAGCTCCCCTATATTGACCCTACCTACTAAGTGCTAGAGATTAGGACCAATGTATGAAACTTCAAGTTGAGCATAGAAGAGTTTAGAATTTATAATGGTGAGGGTTCCTTTCTAGTATTCTAAGAATAGTCAACAGGAAAGTCTTATGGCTAGACCCTAGGCTACTAAAGAGGAAAAAGTAGACCTCAACAAAAAGTGGGGTCATCAAATGCACCACCAATAGGTTGGGTGTGCCGGGCAAGCACACCGCACGTATTGGCTTTGACCGATGAGATCAACACAACTAACACAAACATCTAAGCCAACATGCCTAGAGTAAAGTGGAGAATTGAGTAATAGTTTTTTCCACTGGGGAATTAATAAGTGAACACTCGATAGAAATTGAGGATTTAGAACTCTCACAAGGAGTAGAAGGAAAGGAATTCTGAAAATGACCACGACGATCACAATAGAAATTCAATTTCAATTTGATTGTTATAAAACTTTGATCTTGATCGCAATGGTTTGAGAGAATGAGAATCATAATTTAGGTACTAACCTCAAGATGGGAATTGAAATTTAGGTATCTACTACAGAAAGAGTTTCAAATGCCTTAGTCCATTTAAGGTGGCCTTAGACAAATCTCGAAAGATGAGAATATGATGCCTTACTCAAGTTGTTAAAGAAGAGATTTTAAAATGGTTAGATGCCGGAATTATATATCCTATTTCAAATAGTGCTTGGGTAAGCCAAATTCACTGTGTTCTGAAGAAAAAAGGAGTGACTGTTGAAGAAAACAAGAAAAATGAATTAATACCAAAAAGACAAGTTACTGGTTGGAGATTTTGTATTGACTATAGAAAGGGCCACCTGAAAAGATCACTTTCCTTTACCCTTTCTAGACCAAATGTTGGATAGATTGGCTGAGAATAAATATTATTACTTTTTAGATGGATATACCAGTTATCATCAAATTCCAATTGCTCTAAATGATCAAGAGAAAACAACATTTACAAGCCCATATGGACCATTTGCTTTTCGTAGAATGTCTTTTGGACTATGCAATGCACCTGCAACATTTCAAAGAAGCATGATGTCAATTTTTAGCAATTTTATAGAACATGTAATGGAAGTGTTTATGGATGATTTTTTGTATTTGGGACTTCATTTGAGTTATTTCTTAATAATTTAGAAAAAGTTCTGGAATTATGTGAAGAAGTCAACCTAGTATTAAATTGGGAAAAATGTCAATTTATGATTGTAGGAGGTATTGTGTTTTGGCATAAAATTTCTGAAAAAGGCATGGAGGTAGATCCTACAAAAATTCAAGTTATAGAAGAATTACCACCACCTACTAATGTCAAAAGGGGTGAGAAGATTTCTAGGGCAAGTTGGTTTTTACAGGCGCTACATAATTTTTTTTTTTTAAAATAACTAAGCCGCTATGACAACTTTTAGAAAAAGATAAGAAATTTGATTTTGATGAAGAATGCATAAAAGCATTTGACATTTTCACTGCACCTATAATAGTACCACGTGACTGGGAAAAACTATTTGAAATAATGTGTGATGCTAGTGATTATGCTATTGAGGCTAAATTAGGACAAATGCACGACAAAGTTTTTAAGGTTATATATTATGTTAGTAAAACTCTAAATGAGGCTCAAATTAATTGTACTACTACTGAAAGAGAGTTATTAGCTATTGTTTATGCCTTTGATAAATTTAGACCTTATTTAATTGGAACTAAATGTATAGTGCATACAGATCATTCTGCTATTAAATACTTAATGTAAAAGAAGGATGTTAAACAAAGAAATATTAACTAATTTTGCAAATGAAATTTTAGAAAATTTCCCTGATGAACAATTTTATAATATTGATGAAATGGATGTATCGTGGTATGCTAATATAGTGAATTATATTGTAAGTGATATTTTACCACCTGATATGAAAAAATCACATTTGAAGAAATTTATATATGATTCAAAAGACTATTTTTGGGATGACCCATATTTATATAAATAATATAAAGATCTAATTATTAGCAGATGTGTGCCTTATGAAGAAACTCAACAGATAATTGAGAGATGCCATTATTCTGAATTTGGAGGACATTTTGGAACAAATAGAACTACATATAATATTTTGCAAGATAAATTTTATTGGTGTCTAATATTTTTAAAGATGCTAATGAATATATTAAAATGTGCAATAGATGTCAACGAGTAAGAAATATTTCTAGAAGAAATGAAATGCCTCTAAATTACACATTGGAAGTTGAAATTTTGATGTGTGGGGATTAGATTTTATGGGACCATTTATACCTTTATTTCAAAACTTATATATATTACTTGTTGTTGATTAAATGACCAAATGCATCGATGCTATTGCTGTATCCAGATGACAAGCTTTACCTCGTTGTGACGCTAAAAGTGTTTCAAGGTTTTTAATGAAAAATATTTTCACTAGATATGGAATGCCTAGATTGATTATCACTGATGGAGGATCCCATTTTAGGAATAAATATATTCAGAGATTGACAGAAAAGTTTAATATTATTCATAGAATTTCTACTACCTATCATCCTCAAACCAGAAGTTTCTAATAGAGAGATTAAATAAATACTTGAAAAGACTGTAAACCCTTATAAATTGGATTGGTCTGTTAGACTAGATACCGCATTATGGGCATATAAAATTGCTTATAAGACTCCTATAGGAATGTACCCATACAAACTGATATTTGGAAAACATTCTAGGATGCTTCGGGAGCGCCGACGGTGCTGAGAGTGGTTTGACGGTTCAGACAAATTTTGGTTGACTTTGGCTGGATTTTGCTCCATAATATTTGTTGGGAGGTGTTTTTAAAGTCCTAAAAACATTCTAGGATGCTTAGAAACTTCTTATTTTTAGATTCTATGGCTTCCAATTCCAGAAATACTACTTTGCAAATCTACATGGAATTATCCAAGGAGTTGTCTTTGTACGAGATAAGGCTATACCATTTACTCCTGTGAGGATTAATGAATTGTATATGATAGAAAATATTCCAAATTTTCATTATACAAATTTTATTCTTACGCGAGATTTGGTGCAGGATGTTTATAATTTTTTGACGGATGAAAGTGATATGTGGGAAGTACGAGATGAAGGATATATTAGTTCATCACTTAATCCAATTTTGAAGCTGTGAAGTTTCTTTATTGGTGCAAAATTACTCCCTAATGTGAAGATTAGTAGAGTCACCAAGGAAGATGCTATTTTATAATACTGTATTCAAATGGAAAAACCTATTGACATAAGATCAATCATATTTAAATCTGTTATGGGTATCATTATGAATGGGCCAATTTATGGACTTGGGCATCCTTCTACTATTTTTCTGATTTGCAGTCAATCCCAAGTGCCATATAAAAGTTGGGAAAAAGTTTTACTACAATGGGAGCCCATGATACTTATTGATGATTAGTATGTTGATAATGGAAATGAAGCACTAATTGCTATTATGGATCATTCTTCACATGCTTCAACTCCATTAATACCACCAAGAGTAGAAAGTTTGCTTGCTTTGGAGAATAATCTAAAGAAATTGAAAAGGAACTTCAGAGTATTATGAATGATGTGGGAGATCTTAAGTACCTTTTTAATCACCTTGATTGAAGAATGAAAGAAAATTTGGATCATATTGGAACTTTTGAAGCAGGATTAGTTCAGATGTTTAAAGAAAATGGGTGGATCGAAGAAAATTTGACAGATCAATTCCCGTACTGATCCTTCTATAACCTATATGTTCATTACTAATCCATGGGAGATATTAGAGGAAGTGAAGGCACTGAAGATGAAGCGGAATGGCTGAAGACTTTGGATTCTCTACTTACTTAAGAATATTTAAGTATTTGATGTAATTGTCTGGATTTAGTTTGATTTGGTTTGGTTTGTTTTTGCTTTAGAATTCTGAACTTTGATTATGTGTATG
>NW_018225337.1:16838-21750 GCF_001263595.1 Phalaenopsis equestris | reverse complement strand
ATTATTGTTAGATAAAAATTTGTGTTTAAAAATACTAAAAAACTTTGGAATAAATTAAAATGAAATTAAAAATTTTAAAAAATCAAAATAGTGAATTTCGATATGAGAGCAGTAATAACCCCTTTAATTTGCAATTTTCACCACAAAACCTCCATTTTTACCCATAAAGTCACCTTCAACCTTCAATTTTCACACCTAGGGCTTGATTTTGGGTGGATTTGAGGTAATTTAGAGGCAAAGGAACTTTGAATTTCATTTTCTTTAGGTAAGAGCTACACTTTAAAGTAAAAATTTTTTATTTTCACCAAAGAGACTTAGTGTATTTATGTTTAAAGTGCTTTACATTTTGATTTTCAAAATTTTAGAATTTATTCAGATTTTTATCAAATTTTTTTAGATTTCTTATGACACCTAGATTGAACAGATTGAAAAAAAAAAAAAAAATATGACGAGCAAAAGTTTGTTAGCTTTAAAGCTAGTGCTTAACTTCATAATCTTCAAGAAGATAAGTAAGTGATTCCAGATTGAGGTTTCAAAAATCCAGGAGGAGAAGTTGAACGATTGATTATCGCTCAGCAGTGGGAAAACTTATGCTATTTTACTGTCGATGCGATAACTGCGATAGTTATGGAATTTTTTGCCAAATTTTTGGAGGCTTCTGAAGATTTTATTTTTGTTCAAGGAAAAAGGGTGGAGTTTACTCTAAGAAAAATAAATGAGGCCTTAGATGATGTTATTTCTTTTTTGACTGGTGAGAAAGGGGCTTGGAAAGTAAAGAGTAGAGTTAAAGTCAACTTTCCCCTTTCTATGTTAAATGTAGTGTCTACGGCCTTACATTATTTTATTTCTGGGAGGATGATTCTAACAAACCATCATAGTGAAGTGACCAAGGTTAGAGCCATCCTGAATTGTTTTCAGCAAATGATGGATATAAATGCAGGCTCTATCATTTATATGAACACTCGATCAATTGCTCTGAGAGAGACCATTGTTGGATTGGCACACCCTACTCTCATTTATACACTTTTTGAGCATGCAGGAGTTGATTTTAGATTTGCTGAGGAGAGGATTGAGCCTCAGAGACCGATTGGGCCTACAAACATTAAGACTTATGAGCCCCATGTTGAATGGAGATCTAGAAGTAAGGCCAGGGATATTCCTTCAACTTCTAGGACCCCTACTTTTAGTGAGCCTACTTCAAGTGACCCGAGTAACAAGGAGTTATTGGACCAGACAATGATTCAACAAGGAAATATTTTGGGGATGGATCATAGGATGCAAAACATGCGGGCCAGAAATGCTCATACAGATGATCCGATTCGCCAGAAGTTTGAATATGATATTGCTTATGATGATGCTTTAGTGAAATACATGAGGGTGATCGTACAATTCATTTAACTATTCACCATGTTTATACTCCTTATCAACAGCAAAATTTAGATGTTAATGATGAAGAAGATGATGACTGGTGATCATTTTGTTTGTTTGTTTATGTGTGTTGTAATATGTGTTTTGTGATTGTATTGTTTGTTTTGTGATATTGTTGAGACTCTTTTGTTATGTTGTAATGTGAAACTGTAATGTGTAAAGCTATTTTCATTTTTAAAATTTAGTTTAGTTCTGTTTTTAGTTTGAACACTTTGTTTTATGTATTGCAATTAACTCTTTCTTAGCAAATTTTATATATATTATGTGCAATTTAATGTTTTAAGCTTTTTAGTTTTTCATATTAGCACCCGCGGTACTTCAAAATTTATTTATAAAAATCAGAATCTTCAACATGTATGAATTTTCTTTATGTATTTAATGCTTTCTTTCACCCTTTCATTTTTAAAGTTCTTCATGTAAATTTTTTTTAAAAAAAAATTAAGTTTGGGGGGGAAAAAATTATTTTAAAAAAATAAAAGAGAGAACTTAATTTTATTTGTCCTCACTAAACTATATTTTCAAAGATTTTAAATTTAACATGACCTTTGATATTTGGGGTTTACTTTGGATAACTATATTTACGTTTCTTAATATATAGAAAATTTAAGTAAAAAAATTTTTAGTAATAAAGCTTAATTCTAGAGACTAAGATATTTGGTAAAAGAGAATAAGACTATGTTTTTCTATTTTAAGTAAAGGATTTTGTATTTTTGAAGTATTCAAAATCTTAAAAGATTCATGTAAAAAGAAAAGAATTAAACTTTATGTAGTTTTTAAGTTAATATAAGTTTGTTAAGTGAGGAAATGTTGAAATTTTTTAACTTTAAGAAGATGATAGTGAAGTTCAAAATCATTAAAGGCTATCCAGATATAGTAATCCTCACATACATAAAAAAAAAAAGAGAAGAAGAAAGAAAAGAAAGGCGGATTAAAAAAGATCCTGAAAAGTAAGGAAAAAAAGGAAAAATGATGTGGGGAGAAGCTTAAGGAGATAGCTTCACTGAATCAACTTAAGGAAAAATACTTGGACACATTTTCTAAACTTTTTATTTGAGTATTAGCTTAATGATTAAAAAAGTTTTATGAAGTTCTTTTTCATATGAATTTTCTAAGTGACTTTAATATGACCAATTGCATTTTTTTCTTAGAAATAGAGGATCAGAAAAGAGGATCAGAAATCTTAGACTTAATTACCGAATATCCTAGCACCTTTTGTGATAACTGGAATTGTTATGAATTTTTCTTAAGTTATACTATTATGTTTAGAGAACTTAAATATAGAAGTTTAGAAGTTAAATTATTTACCATAAGTCATATTTTTTTGTAGTAGAGGAGTTATTTGAGGACAAGTAACATGTAAGTTTGGGGAATTTTGATACACCAAAAATATATGCATTTTTAGACCCATATTTTATACTTATTTTTTGGTGATATTGCACCTTAATGGAAGGTATTTTGATGTTTTCTTGCAGGTTATTATTTTCTTGGAATTAAATCAAAAAGGAAGCAAAAGGTATGGAATTTGGAGTCAAAATGTCATTTTTTAAGAAGTACTCAGTGCCGGCCGCACCAACAGCGCAGAACAACAGAACAACTGAAATTTTTAATCAGCGCCAACGACGCTAAAGGCCATTCAGGCCCCATTTCTAGAAGGTTTGATGTATTTGGATGATTTTTTAAGAGTTTTTGGAGGCACCTCTTGGTGAACCGACCTTGGGCTTAATTTAGGGCCGAAATTCCTCAAGAAGGGGCCGAAATTCATCAGGAAAGTGACTCCTTTTCATTCCAAGACATTCCACTACGCTCCATTTTTGCCATTCTTCATAATCCATCTTCATTCCACCACAAAATGTCCAAAGGTTGGGTTTAGGTTAGGCTAGTCATGACATTAAGCCCAATTGATTGATCAACATTCTGTATGTGATTGTCATGAAAATTTTTTGTGAAGGATTGAAGTAATTTTTAGTTCAATTGGAGGCTCAATTTGAAGTATTTTGGTAATTTGGTCAATTTGGGTATGTTGGACTAGACTTGGGTCTAGGTTGGGCTAAGGTTGGGCTAAGGCCAAATTGTTGATTGGAAATGTTCTATAGGAATGTCATGAAGAGTTTTCAACATAAATTTGGTGTCAATTTTGGGGCTAGGGTACTCAATTTGGTGGAATTTAGGGACATAACCAATTTGGGGCAAATTTGGGGATTTTGGACTTGGGCTAAAATTGAGTGCAATTGAGGCTTCACCAAGGCTAATTGAAAGTTCATTTTGGTGTTTAGGAGTGCTATTAAAAGTTTAGAATTCAAATTGGGGTAATTTGAGTAGGCTATGGGATTCAATTAAGTGAGGTTTGGTCATAGGACCAAAATTGGGGGTTTGACTTAGATCAAAATAGAGCTCAAATAATGGGCTAATTAGGCTTTTATTTGTTTAGATTGGTCATATGAAAGGTGAATTTGAGTTTATAATTGGAATTGGATAGGATTGGGGCCAAATTGATGGACATTTGAGGTGAATTTGGGGAAATTGGGCATATAAAGACAATTTGGGGGTTTTAGTCAAAATAGTCGTATTGGCCAAATTGTGTTAAATTGGAGGGTCCAAAATGGTTTTGGAACTATTTGGAGTGATTTTCGAGGTTTTGGGAAAGTTTGGGGTGTCAAGGATATTTTTGTAATTTTGGCAAATTTGGGGGTATTTTGGTAAATTTGGACTTTTTGGGTGGTTTTGGGTAATTTGGATAATTTGAAATGGTTTTAAATGATTTTTGAACCAATTGAGGTATTTTGGGTGAATTTGAGGATTTTGACCATATTTAGGGTTTAAAGGGCATTTAGTTAATTGAGGCGGATTTAGGAGCCAAAGGCCAAGTTGGACATTTTAATAGAATTGGGCTACCAACCACACTATATGAGCTATAGAACAATGGAATCCCCATTTGGGTCCTCTATGTACTAGTCTTAGCCAAACCCTGGCCTCACCCTGGCCTTGGGCTAATGGGTTTAGGGGACCATCTACATGAGTCTCCCAAAAGATCAAAGGATCAAAGTCAACAATTTTGGGTTTCATGGTTGTTAGGAAACATAGGTGGTAGTGAGTACAAGTGAGGGAACTAGCTCTAGTCCAGTGATACAACAAAGATATACGTATTTTTAGACCCATATTTTATATTTATTTTTGGTGATATTTGACCAAAGGAAAATATGTTGAGATTTTCATACCTATTTTATACTATTTTTGATGATATTGCACTTTAAAAAAAGGTGTTTTTGATATTTTGTTGCAGGAATGATGAATTAGGGTCATTGGAGCAAAAAGATGTAAAAAGGAGTGAATTTGGAGCGAAAGGGACCAAAATGTGAAGAATTGAACTAGGGCGCCGACGCAAGATTTTCCCAAGCCTCCAGAATTATTTCACTTAGAAGGCCCGTCGACGGCGCCCTCGAGGCCGTCCATAGCCAGCTCGGCGGGGAGGTGCCACACAGCGATG
>NW_018225337.1:15352-16428 GCF_001263595.1 Phalaenopsis equestris | reverse complement strand
GGAAATAAAATTATCGGGCGTAGAATTGAAGATTTTAGAATGACAGACTAAAATCCCCAATTCGATCCTATCGTTTGGGTGCTGAAGTGTAGATGTTAGCCCTCAGACAAGGGGAACGTAGGTGCTCCACAGTGAGAGCCGGTATCCTCCTAGCCTAGCTGCAGATTCAGTAAACAAGCATAGGATTAGTCAATGTTCTTTATGCCTGGACCAAAGGGTAAAGAATATGTATGCTCCTATTTGGCACAATACAGATTAAACTGATTCATTTTATCCATTCACTATAAATTCTTGACATAGAGAAAGATTCTTTCTTATATATTGAATATCATATTAAAAACCTCATTAGAATAATTAGTTATTTAAGAGTAATTAAGAAAATTACATATTTATTTCAATTGTCTATTAATGACAGATAAACAAATTGAATTTCATTGTTGCGATTAAATTTTTGTTTTCTTAAAATCTTAGTTCGTAGTTCTAATATTACTCCCTGTGGGATCGATATCTAGGACTCCATTAGAGCCCTATATTACTTGAGCGATACACATACTTACGTTGATAAGTGTGATTTTACAATTATTGAATATTTATTACATCCATCTTTATCGAATCTATAACTGTTGTTAAGTTTTGGTACAGTTGTTGAGGAATTAAATCTTTTAGCAACAATATTAATTACTTATATTTTTAAACATATATAAAGTCGCTGTCAAGTTTTTGGCGCCATTGTCGGGGTGTGAGTAACAAGAATCACAATTAGAGTAACAGACAAATTATGATTATTAGAAAATTTTTACTCGAGTTGCAGCTTTTTTTCTTATTTTAGTTAACTGTTTTACTGTGTATTGATTTCAAATTGTATGCGTAAATTTGGACCTGAAAATCTTATATCCTACGATTTGGAATTAGAACACACTGTTAGAAAAATTAGAAGATTGAAAAGAGAACCTAGAAATTCTGAAACAATGGAAAATAACTTGAACAATCAAGGAATAGAAAATGAACACCAACCTAGACCCCTACGAGATTATCAAATCGTACAGCAGATGAAATTCACTTATCTATCCAAAATC
>NW_018225337.1:10923-13529 GCF_001263595.1 Phalaenopsis equestris | reverse complement strand
AAGTTATATCTAAACTAACACCTCCTACTAATGTAAGATAGGTTAGGAGTTTTTTGGACATGTTGGTTTTTACAGGCATTTTATCAAAGATTTTTCAAAAATTACCAAACCTTTATGCCAGCTTCTAAAAAAAGACAAGAAATTTGAATTTACTGAAAGCTTTTTAAATGCCTTTGAGTTATTAAAGGAAAAATTAATCTAACTCGGAGAAACCATTTGTACTGATGTGTGATGCTAGTGATTATGCTATTGCAGCTGTTCTTGGACAAAGGTATGAAAAAAATTTTAAGGTTATATACTACGCTAGTAAAACTCTTAATGATGCACAAATTAACTATACTGTTACTGAAAAGGAGTTACTGGCCATTGTGTATGCTTTAGACAAATTTAGATCTTATTTAATTGGAGCTAAATGTGTTTTGCGCAATGATCACTCTGCTATTAAATATCTGATGCAAAAGAAGGATGTCAATCCAAGGTTAATTAGATGGATAATTTTGATTATAGAATTTGATCTTGTGGTTATTGATAGAAAGGGAACTGATAATCAAATTTGATCATTTGTCAAGATTAGAAAACCATGAATTATCTGACACCGACAATGAAATTACAGACAGTTTCCTTGATGAACAACTTTGTAATATTAATGAGTGGAAAATACCATGGTATGCTGATATTGTTAACTATATTGTAAGTGATGTTTTGCCACCTATGCTGACATTACAACAACAAAAGAAATTAATTCATGATGCGAAAGCATATTTTTGGAATGAACCTTATTATATAAACAATGTAAGGATCTTATTATGAGGAGATGTGTACCTTATGAAGAAACTGATCTAATCATTCAGAAATGTCATGATTCTGAATTTGGAGGATATTTCGGGATTAATAAAACTGCTTATAAAATTTTACAAGCTGGATTTTATTGGCCTACACCTACAATCTTTAGAGATGTTTATAGATATATAAAAACTTGTGATTGATGTCAACGAGTAGGCAATATATCTAGAAGAAATGAAATGCGTCTGAATTTCATGTTAGAAGTAGAGATCTTTGATGTTTGGGGATTAGATTTTATGGGACCTGAATAGGTTGGGCTGACGACGTTAAACCAAGCACTTTATGGGAGGCAACCCATAGTTATCTTTACTTTTATTGCAATTATAGTAGTTTTTATTTGAAATGGTCGTTAGTTTGTGGTAGTATTAAGCTCTACTACTCTTATTTACCCTTAAATCATCATAAGAACTGGATCTATAAAGAAAAATTGGAACGCATTCAGACCAGAGAACAACTGTGCAATTGTTGCCTTGGGCGTCGACAACGCCCTCGTTGCCGCCTACGGGGCCCTCGATGCCGCCGACGGCGCCCTCGATGCCGCCGACGATGCCCTTGATTCGAGAGGCGCGATGCCCTTGGTGCCGCTGACGGTGGGTTTTTCCCGAGAGTCCAGGCAAAATAAATACAGAAGCTCGCCGACAGTGCCATCGACCACGGACCGGCGAGATGGCAGTTTCTTGGGTTTGAATGGCAGTTTTTGGCGGTTTTTGGGTGGGAGTTACCCTTTTAAACTCCTAAATTCAATTCCTTGTTCATATTTTCCCCCAAAAATGAAGTGAAACTCCACCAATTTCATTCCTACGACATCCAATTGCCCTGATAATCCCAGATTGTGAGTTTTCAATCAGTGAAAGTTTATTAGTGCGGAAGTGCAATGAATCTTCAACAAGGTACTGACGAAGAAAAGATTGATCAAAGAAAGATGATTCGTAAATAATGGATTGAATAATCCCTCTACAACAATTGAAGAGATGATAGTGTGGCGAAGATGGGAAGTGTTGTTCTATACTACCGCCGTCGTGGTTGTTCCTGTGGTAAATGAATTTTATGCAAACTTGCATGGAATCAACCAGAGAGTTGTTTATGTGCGAGGTAGATGGGTCACTTTCACTCCTGCACGGATCAATGAATTATACATGATAAAGAATATTCCTGTCTGCCACTATTCTACTTTTATTTCGATAAGAAACCAGATGAATGAAATTTACCAATATTTAACGGACGAAACTGAAATAACGGACGAAACTGAACACTGGGAAATGAGAGAAAATGGGTATGTTAGTTTTTTGCGACACTCCTAAATCCCGTTTCGAAACACTGGCACTTTTTCATTTCTACGAAACTGTTACTGACAATAAAGATCGATAAAGTTTCTAAGGAAAGTGCTATTTTGAATTACTGCATCCAAAGGGGACTGTCGATCGATATTGAATCAATAATTGTGAAGTCGGTTTTGGGCCTGATTGTTCATGGATCAACTTATGCGCTTGGACACCCTTCAACAATTTTCTCACTTTGCAGTCAGTTCCAAGTGTCCTACAAAAATTGGGAAAAGGTACTTCTACCTTGAAAGCCTTTGGACCCAACTGAGAGATTCCCAGCTTTTGAAGATGAAAATGACATGGCCATTATAGTAGATCAATCATCTCAGAATTCACTGCCAGTTCAACCCTTAATTCCTGATAAGACTCTGGTGATCCTGCACAGAATCAAAAAATTGGAGAAGGAGGTACAAAATGTCATGAATGCAATTAATAATATCT
>NW_018225337.1:9352-10301 GCF_001263595.1 Phalaenopsis equestris | reverse complement strand
GCCCTCGACGCCGCCGACGGCGCCCTCGACGCCGCCGACGGCAGATTTTTCCTGAGACTCTGGTTTAAAAATTCAATAGAGCACGCCGGTGGCACCATCGACCTCGCTGACGGCGAGATCGCGAAAAAACACCTTTAATCGCAATTTTGACCGGTCAACCATCACTATTCATCATCCCCTTCCTTCTAAAAATGTAATTTTCAACTTAAACTTATCCTTAAAATTTTTCAAAAAATTTTTAAAAACCAAAAAAAAAAAAAAAAACATCTATCATTACACCAATAAACAACGACAATTATTTTGAAATCTCAATGTTTATTGACTCGATGTTGGAAGTCTCTTATTAGGGAAAAAAAATATTTGAAACATAATAAGATGTTAAAGTTTGTCCCAACAAATGATTTGGTCGTTAGTAGGAACACGCCAACAAATCTTCTAATACATATGATCGAAGCATAACATTTGATTACCATGGTTCATAAGTGAATGTTTTAAATACTTTGATATATTCCAAGCATTATGGTTATTTTTATGAACTATAATCCCATACTTTTTCTTTAAGATGAACGAAAGTAAGGAAAATAATATGAAGTTTTAATTCAATCTTGAAGGTTATGTAGAGCTTGTTTGTACATGATTCAAGTTAAAGGTAATGTTGTTGATGTCGAGAGTCGACAACCATCTGCTTTATCATGAACGTATTCGACTACATCAAACGTAGAGTATGAATACTGCAAAAATGGAACGAAAATTATAATAAAGTCATTTACATTAGAAAATTTTGAGTAGGTTTGCTTGGTTGAATAAAAGTTAATTATGAAAGTTTATATGGGCTTATTAGCAATCATTAAAAACCACTTAAACTAGATTTATTGTTATAAAGTTAGCGCTATAGTTAAATTTGCATCATTAGTATAATAGGTGCTGTGGAGCATTTTGGAATGGAATT
>NW_018225337.1:6859-8249 GCF_001263595.1 Phalaenopsis equestris | reverse complement strand
TTTGAATATTCTAAGTGACTTAATATTGCAACATATAGTCATTCTTGAAATGAATAGAAAACTAGAACTCTTAAACTTGATGACTAGATAATCTTGTGGCTGCAGAGTTAATTCAATTACTTGGATTTTTTTTGAAAATCTCACTATGACATTTATTTAAATCAAACTTATAGTATTTTTGAATTAAAACCTTACTACAATAGATCATAACTTTTATATAGTACTAAAATTACTTGAGGACAAGTAATAGTTAAGTTTGAGGGAATTTGACTAGAGGAAAATATGTTGAGATTTTCATACCTATTTTATACTATTTTTGATGATATTGCACTTTAAAGAAAGGTATTTTAGATGTTTGTTGCAGGAATGATGAATTATGGTCATTGGAGCAAAAAGATACAAAAAGGAGCAAATTTGGAGTGAAAACGACCAAAATGTGAAGAATTGAACTAGGGCGTCGACGGCGCCATCGACCCCGCCGATGGCAAGATTTTGCCGAGCCTCCAGAATTAATTCATTAAGAAGGTCCGCAGACGGCGAGCTTGGCAGTTATGTCCAACTAGGCTTTGGATGAGGACAAATTTTGAAGGGAAGCTTAGGCAACTCTTGGGAAAGCTCATCCACAACTTTAAAAGAAGATTTTGGCTAAAAATTAGGGAGGTCCTGGATGTTAGAAAGGTCCTGAAAGGGGGGAGGCTCCAAATTGAAGTGTGAAAAAGTGTAGAGAGTCTAAATTATGAGGAATTCCTTGAGAGATTGTAAGAGTGGAGGGAAAGTGAGAGATTTCTTCCTTCTTGCCGGTTCGAAGAGGAATTCTGTGTGCTGTAAAGAAAGGAAGAGATTCAGAGAAACTTCAAAGAGTTTTCTTTGGGAGTAATTAAAGATAATTTTATTTATTGTTGTAGTTTGTATGGCTTTGATTTTATATATGAATTCCGAGTTTTGCTGCGTTTTCCCCATGAGATCTAAGTAGTTTTCTCTGTTCCTCTCCTTGTCTTGAGATTTGTGAAATGGTGATTTTAATTGGTGAAGCCAGGAAACTGTTTAAGAAATTATGATGATCTATTCACTTCAATCTTAATTAACTTTCAATTTGGCCAATTGATTTGTTAAAATATGTTGAGTTTTACAACTAAAGTGAAGATTACATCCAAGATTCAGGGAGGTCAAAGTCCTTAAAATTTGGGTGTAAATAAATAAAAAAATAAAAATTATCGGGCGTAGAATTGGAGATTTTAGAGTGACAGACTAAAATCCTCAATTCGGTCCTATCGTTTGGGTGCTGAAGTATAGATGTTAGCCCTCACGTGAGGGGAACGTGGGAGCTCCGAA
Organism: Phalaenopsis equestris; assembly: GCF_001263595.1. Taxonomy (NCBI): domain Eukaryota; kingdom Viridiplantae; phylum Streptophyta; class Magnoliopsida; order Asparagales; family Orchidaceae; genus Phalaenopsis; species Phalaenopsis equestris. Next base: position 6,917 of record NW_018225337.1, on the reverse strand, counting down.
GTGAGAGCCGATGTTCTCCCAGCCTAGCCGCATTTTCAGTAACCACGCATAGGAATAG
>NW_018225337.1:0-6789 GCF_001263595.1 Phalaenopsis equestris | reverse complement strand
CACAATATCTAATTCACTAATTCATTTTATCCATTCGCTATAATTTCTTGACAAGGAGAAGGATGCTTTCTTATATATTCAATATCACATTTGAACCTTCATTAGTATAATTAGTTATTTAATAGTTATTAAAATTACATATTTATTTCAATTGCCTATTAGTGACAGATAAGCAATTTGAACTTCATTGTTGCGATTAAAGTATTGCTTTTCTAAAATCTTAGTTCGCAATTCTAAACCACTCCCTGTGGGATTGATATCTAAGACTCCATTAGAGCCTTATATTACTTGAGTGATACGTATACTTGCGTTGATAAGTGTGACTTTACAATTATTGAATATTTATTACATCCATATTTATCGAATCTATAATTGTTATTAAGTTTTGGTACAGTTGCTAAGGAATTAAATCTTTTAGTAGCAGTATTAAATACTTATATTTTTAAGCATATATAAAGTCGCGGTCAGCTATCCTGATATAGTAATCCTCACATAAATAAGAAAAAAGAAAAGAAGAAAGAAAAGAAAAAGGGGATTAAAAATGATCCTGAAAACTAAAGAAAAAAGAAAAAAAGATGTGGGGAGAAGCTTAAGGAGAAACTTAATTAAAAATTGGCTTCACTTGAATCAACTTAAAGAAAAAGACTTGGACACATTTTCTAAACTTTTTATTTGAGTATTAGCTTAATGATTAATAAAGTTTTATGAAGTTATTTTTTATATGAATTTTCTTAGTGACTTTAATATGACAAATTGCAATTTTTCTTGAAAGAAATAGAGGATCATAAATCTTATACTTAATTATTGAATATCCTAGCACCTTTAGTATTAACTGGAGTTGTTTTGAATTTTTCTTAAGTTATACTATTATGTTTAGAGAACTTAAATATAGAATTATATTGATGTTTTCTTGCAGGTTGTTGTTTTTTATTACTTGAATTAAAAAGGAAGAAAAAAGTATTGAATTTGGAGTCAAAATGACGTTTCTGAAGAAGTGCTCAGCGCCGACCACGCCAATGACAGCGCCGACCGTGCTGAACAACAGAACAACTAAAATTTTTACTCAGCGCCAACAACGCCAGACTAGCGCCAATGGCGCCAAAGGCCGTTAAACCCCCATTTCTAGAAGGTTTGATGTATTTGGATGATTTTTGAAGAGTTTTTGGAGGCACCACTTGGAGAATCGACCTTGGGTTTTATTTGAGGCCAAAATTAATCAGAAAATGGATTCGTTTTCACTCCAAAATGTTCTACCACGCTGCATAATTGCCATTCCTCATAATCCATCTTCATTCCACCACCATACTGGAGTTCATGAGTGACTTTTCTTTTATAGTTTAAAGTTTGTGTGGTGAGATTTAGTGTGAAACTTTCTGTAAGAGTGTTGGAGAAGGAGAAAAGTAAGAGATATCATCTTCCTACATTTCTAAGGAAAGGCTACAAGGGATTTGCTTTGAGAAAGAGTTTCAAATAAGTTTTCTTTGTTTATTAGTGTTGTATGAACTTTCTTTTATATATGAAATTTGTGTTTTATTGTGTCTTTTTCATGAAATCTGTGTAGTTCTTTCTTTCTTTATTCCTACTCTGAGATATGGTGAAATGAAGAGATAATATGATGTGCCAATATTAAAATATAAAATAAATTGTGACGATTTTTCAGCTCTGGACTTAATTTTCATTTCGATGTGGGCAATTGAATTGTTAAAATATATTTTGAAACATATGATCCAAGAAATGGAGTATGAGTTCTACAACAGAGTGAGGAGGAAAAAATCTTTCATAGAACTAAGTGCAAATAAATAGGGAAATATTCTTTGTTTGGTGTATATTTGGAGAATCCTTAGGGTGCCAGACTAAAATCCTAATTCGATCTTAGTGCTTAAAAACTAAAGCGAGAGTTAGCCTTCAGGTGAAAGGAAGTGGGAGCTCTGGAGTGGGAGCTGGTATCCTCCTAGCATAACCACAGATTTAAGGACTAAACCTAAGATTAACAAATGAGTTTCTATGCACTGTATCAGGTTAGAGACCTATAATTTCTCCTATTTGGCACAATAAATATTATAAAAATTCATCTCACCTCATTTCACCAGAACCTCATTGTAGTGGTAAGCATGTTTTTTTACATAAGAAATCTTCATTACATAAACATAGTTAGTAGATTAGTATTTACTTTATAAACTTTACATTTCTTTTTTGCTAATAGTTAAGTACTTTAGTTTTGATAACTTCTCAACATTTGAAATTAGTGACAGTGATTTTGTTTGATTTTCTGTAAATTTTCTAGTAAAACTTATCATTGTCATTTTACACCTTTCCCGTGGGATCGATATATGGGGCTTAAATAGAAAGTCTTTTATTACTTGATAACGATACATATACTTGCGTAGAAACCCATTATTAATTGCTTATAAATATATATATTTTTACAACTTACTTTTCATTCATGGATCAAGTTTTTGGCGCTGTAGTGGTGTCAACATCATAAATCCTTTCATATAAAAAGTCAGGATCAACCAACACCCAGGGTTAACCCTACGGTCAAATAGTCTTATGGGAACTCGCCTTGAGTTCCCCCATAGTGACCCCACCGACTAAGTATTTAGAGGTTGAGACCAACATGTGGAACTTCAAGTTGAGTAAAGAAGAGTTTGATGGTGAGGGTTCCTTTTCTAGTTTTATAAGACTAGTCAATAGGAAAGTCCTATGGCTAGAACCTAGGCTACTAAAGAGGGAAAACTAAACCTCAACCAAAAGTGAGGTCAACAATGCCCTATTAAAGTAATGAAAATCACTGTGGAAAGACCACAACCTACATTTCCTCAAAGATTGAAGCAAAAAGAGAGAGATAACCAATTTTCAAAATTTTTTAGAAATATTGAGGAAATTAACAATAAATATTCCATTTGTTGAAGCTTTGGAACAAATGCCATGCTATGTGAAGTTCATGAAGGATATACTTAATAAGAAATGGAAGTTTTTAGATAGCAAGACTGTTGCACTTAGTCAAGTGTGTAGAGCTAAAATTCAGAAAAAGCTTTCTGAAAAACTCAAGAATCCTGGAAATTTTACAATTCCTTGTGCTCTTGGTGAAAGATTTTTTGGAAAAGCTTACTGTGACTTAGGAGCCAGTATTAATCTTAAGTCATTATCAATTTTTAGGAGGTTGGGCTTAGGAGATATTTCACCTACGACTGTAACTCTTCAGTTCCTGATTGTTTGATTACCTATCCTAAAGTAGTTATAGAAGATTTTTTGGTAAAATTTGATAAATTTATCTTTCCTTTAGACTTTATTATATTAGATATGAAGGTAGATAAAAAAATTCCTATCATTTTAGGAATACTAGTCATGTCCTCTAGAAGAGCTCTGATAGATGTGCAGAAAGGAGAACTATCTATGAGAGTTAGTGATCAAGAGGTTACATTTAATATTGTATATTGTAAAATCAATGAGATGTAAAATCAATGAGATACCCTGTAAAAGAGAAAGAGATTGAATGCTTCAGACTGGATATTAATGAATATCCTAGCCATGAATATATCAAAAAGTCATTTGAAAGAGAATCTGAAAAGGAATATATGGAATATCCAAATGAGGGTAAAATTTAAGATGAATCTACGAAGTGAGTAAAGAAGATTTAGATTATGTTCAGAAAAAAATTGAAACGTTAGATCCTATAGAAATTAATAAGAATTTGATTTTATCTATTGAGAAACCTCTTAAACTAGAGCTAAAAACACTTCCTACACATTTGAAGTATGCATTCTTAGGAGATTTATCTACATTACCTATATATTACCCTCAGAATTAATTCATTAGTAAGAAAAATAGTTGTTGGAAACTTTAAGAAGATATTAAAAAGCCTTTGATGAACATTATGTAATATTAAAAGAATCAGTTCTTTACTTTGTATGGACAAAATTTTATTGGAAGATCAACATGAACCAAGAGCGGATCCTCAAAGGAGATTAAATCCAATGATGAAAGAAGTTGTTAAGAAAAAAATTTTAAAATGGTTAGATGTTGGATTAATATATTATATTTAAGACAGTGCTTGGGAATGTCCAATTCACTGTGTTCCAAAGAAAGGAGGAGTGACTGTAGTGACGAATAAGAATAATGATATAGTACCAACAAGATAAGTCACTGGATGGCGAATCTACATAATCTACATAGACTATAGCAAATTAAATTATGCCACCAGAAAGGATCATTTTCCTTTACCCGTTTTGGATCAAATGCTTGAAAGGCTCGCTGGGCACAAATATTTTTATTTTCTAGATGGATATACTGATTATCATCAAATACATATAGCTTCGGAGGATCAAGAGAAAACAACATTAACTAGTCCTTTTGGAACTTTTGCTTTTTGGTGAACACCTTTTGGATTATGTAATGCGCCTGCAACATTTCAAAGATGTATAAAATCAATTTTCAGTGATTTAATTGAAAAAGGGATTGAAGTCTTTATGGATGATTTTCTATGTTTGGAACTTCATTTGACATATGTCTAAATTATTTAGAGAAAGTTCTTGAACAATGTGGAAATACTAATCTCGTATTAAATTGGGAGAAATGCCAATTTATGGTTGCAGGAGGAATTGTGCTTGGGCATAAAATTTTAGAAAATGACATGGAAGTAGATCCAGCAAAAATTTAGGCTATATCAAACTTACCTCCACCTACCAACGTAAGAAGAGTTAGGAGCTTGTTAGGACATGCTGGATTTTATAAGCAATATATTAAAGATTTTTCAAAAATATGCCAACTTCTGAAAAAAATGTAAAATTTGAATTCAAAGAAGATTGCTTTAAAGCCTTTAAAATTTTAAAAGGTAAATTGATCACAACTCCTATTATTATTTCACCTGATTGAGAGAAACCTTTTGAATTAATGTGTGATGCTAGTGATTATGCAATTGGAGCTGTACTAGGACAGAGATATGATAAGATTTTTAAATTCATATATTGTGCTAGTAGGTCTCTTAATGATACTCAAATTAATTACACCACCTTTAAAAGAGTTATTAGCCGTTGTATATGCTTTTGATAAGCTTAGGAAATATCTAATTGGAGCTAAATGTATTATGCATACTGACCATTCAACTATTAAATATCTGATGCAAAAGAAGGATGCAAAACCAAGATTAATTAGATGAGTGCTTATAATGCAAGAGTTTGATTTTGTAATTGTTGATAGGAAAGCGATTGATAATCAAATTTATAATCATCTATCTAGGCTAGAATAAAAAAAGATACTTGACATAGAAAATGAAATTTATGAAACTTTTCCTGATGAGCAACTTTATAATGTAAACGATGAGAAATACCTTGTATGATAATTTTTTAAATTATATAATTAGTGGTATTTTACTATATGGGTTAACAAAACAACAAGAAAAGAAACATTCATTCATGATGCAAAGTCTTATTTTTTGAATGACCCTTACATAAACAATGCAAAGATTTTGTAATCAGACGATGTGGGCCTTACAAAGAAATTCAGAAAATTATTCAGAAATATCATGATTCTGAATTTGGAGGACATTTGGGAACTATTGGAATGTTCATAAAATTTTACAATCTAGATTTTTTGGCCTACTCTATTTAAGGAAGTTAATATATATATATATATATTAACTTACTTAGATCATACAAAGAAATAAACAAAATTGTGGGAAATATCTATGAATGACACAAAAGCTAATCTAGTGTGAATGTAAAAAATCAACCCCTACAATTAATATAAGGAATGGATAAATTATCCCCATGAAGAAGAATTTCAAGCTGAGTGGAAGATATAGTCCCTACAGCAATCTCTTCATTTTCCTTCCCCCTAGCTGCCAAACTATGTGCAGGAGTGTTCCCTTCCCTTAAGATATGCTGAAAAATCACTTCAACATTGATCACCATGCTCTTGATCTTAGTAGTCCACCTAGCAACATTCCATGGAGCAACTTCTTCCTGATTCAGTAATTTAATACAGCTGAGAGAATTTGACTCAACTACCAATTTTATGATGTTGCATTGCTTGAAAAGGTAGATAGCCCAATAAACAACAATCATTTTAGTTTCTAGTGCATCAATTGACCAAGTTGAAGAGGAAAAGTATAACATGCACTTCCCCAGAGAGTTCCTAAGTATTCCTCCCACACCAGCAACCTCTTTACAAAAGCTTCCATCAGTATTGGCTTTCACCCAGAACTAAAGTAGGCACTTTCAGCTTCTGCATACTGGGCCCCCAATTCAGGAAAATATTGGGAAAATTCTGAAATTTTGTTATCTTTTGTAAATAAGAAGTACAATTCAGAACCACATCCATCACCTTAGGTTTGCTGTTTTTATATTTAAACTGGTTCCTGCACATCCAAAGGAACCAGACAACAAAACAATGAATGATTATTAAATTGGCATATAACCATTCAATCCAACACCCCAAAAAGTATTGCCAGCTGACTTTCAGAGTGTCAATATTAAGCTGTTTTAATATATCAGACCAAACCCTTTGGGAGAAACTACAAGAGAAGAACAAATGATCCAGACTTTCTTCAGCTTTATCGCACAGATGACAGCAAGAGGGTCCCTTAAGACCTTTCATCTTCAAAATGTCATTAGTAGGAAGTAAGGATTTCCATAACCTCCAGCAGAAAAAGTACATGGAGGGTGTTAGCCACTTCTCCCAAATCAATTTACCCCACTTGACAGATTGCCATTCATATAACTGATGGAAGATAAAGGCATACATTTTTTGTGACGAAGCCTGTCTAGTAATGAGTCTATCTTTTTGCCC
>NW_018225336.1:0-1040 GCF_001263595.1 Phalaenopsis equestris | reverse complement strand
TAAGGCGGGAGTTACTCCTTATAAACTTCCAAATTCGTTCCTAAATTTGTATTTCCCATCCCAAAAAACGAATTGAAACTCCACTAAATTCATCCCTATGGCATCCAATTCCCTTGAAAACCATAGATTGTGAGTGTTCAACTGGAGAAAGTTTATTAGTGCTGAGGCGCAGTGAATCTTCAACAAAGTACTGACAAAGAAGAGATTAATCAAGGAAAGAGGATTCTTGAATCGAGGATTGAATAATCCTTCGACGACAATTGAAGAGATGATTGTACGATGAAGATGGGAAGTGTTGTGCTACACTACATCCACCGTAGTTATTCCTATGGTGAAGGAATTTCATGATAATTTGCATGCAATCAACCAGGGAGTTGACTATGTGTGAGGTAGATGGATAACTTTTACTCCTGCAAGGATTGATGAGTTATATATGATCGAGAATGTTCCTGTCTACCATTATTCCAACTTCGTCCCGACAAAAAACCTGATGAATGAGATCTACCAATATTTGACGAACGAAATTGAAGACTGGGAAATGAGAGAAAATGGGTATGTTAGTTTTTCTGTGACACTTCTAAACCTTGTTTGTAAACACTGACACTTCTTCATTTCTGCAAAACTATTACCTACGATGAGGATCGGTAAAGTTACTATGGAAAGTTCTATTCTGAATTACTGCTTCCAAATGAGACTGCTGATTGATATTAAATCTATAATTGTGAAGTTTGTTTTGGGCCTGATCGTTCATGGATCAACTTATGGGCTTGGATATCCTTCAACAATTTTCTTACTTTGCAGTCAGTTCCAAGTATCTTATGAGAATTGGGAAAAGGTACTTCTACCTTGGAAGCCTTTGGACCCAACTAAGAGATTCCAAGCCAATGAAGATGAAAATAGTATGACTATTATTGTGGATCAATCATCTCATAATTCACTGCCTATTCAACCTTTAGTTTCGGACAAGACACTAGTGATCCTGCACAGAATCAAGAAATATCGAAGATGTTATGAATGCAATTAATAATATCTCTGATTTT
>NW_018225335.1:0-2537 GCF_001263595.1 Phalaenopsis equestris | reverse complement strand
CACAATTAAATATAATAAAATAATATTCTAAGTTTAAAAAAAAAATCTTATTCAATTTCATAAGATGAAAAACAGTCATAAGATCAACACCACTTTCATTACATTCTCTTATATAATAATTAAGATGAATCATCACATACCTCAGCTACAAAAAACATCAAGTCTTTTTTACTCATCTCCAAAAATTATGTATTCTTCTTCGACATACTTCGTGACATTTCTTTCATTACAATTAAAAATTAATGGGTCAACAACCTTCTAGTCAAATTTCTTGACCATAGATATCTTTGATTTCCAGAAAATACAGAAATCGTCTTTAGATATTCACAAAAACTAAAACATAAACTCGATTTTCACTTCATGAGTCCCAAAAAATCATTTTGCTTATAATAACTAAAAGATTCAATAATACTGAATTTTTTCTACCTCGCACCAAAATATACCTTATAAAATTGCAATACATTTCTAGGCTCTTCTTAAATCTCTATAATAATCTTCATAAAATGCAACATGCAATCGTTAGATTTAACTAAGGAATTCAAAATTTTCACTCAATGATCTATCATTATTGATATAATCTCTCATCTTCCAAATTTTTTACTAAGATGATTGTTATGGCACCAAAAAAATATTTGACCCGATAGACCTGCCCCGCATCAAAGGTCACTTCCTTAAGATATGTGAATTCAAGACAGCCCCGCACGGGTAAAAAATTTATTTTTCTTATAATAATTAAAATATTCATTAACATTTGCTTTTTACCTCAAACCACAACATACCTTACAAATATACAATCTATTTCTAGGCCCATCCAAAACCTCTATAAAAATCATCTTAGAAAAGAAGTCATTACGCAACACATTAGATTTAACTAAAAAATTCAGATTTCTCACTTATTGATCTATCATTAGAGATGGTTTCTTATCTTTCAATTTTTTTTTACTAAACCTATTTCTAAACACTCCAAAAACTTATTTCATAGTCTTCCTAAAAGAACATATCATCTTTATCATGAATCAGTTTTAACAACGAATCAAGTTTAAATAAATCAAACTTATATGTTACCAATCTATCTGAAGAGAGTAGAATTCCTCATCTTTCAAATTTCATCTTCTTAACTATAAATAAATAAACATGAATTCATAATAACTACTCAGATCTATTATCAAACTCTCTCCCAAAATCACCAAATAATCAACCAAATAAAACTTACAAAGTAAACAAAAAATATAATAATGATATAATGGAACCAATGTTAAAGATAATAAAATAATATTTTAAGTTAAAAAAAAATCTTATTCACTTTTATAAAATGAAAAGTAGCCACAAGATCAATATCACTTTCATTACATTCTCATATATCCTAATTAAGATGAATCATCTCATAGCTCAGCATCAAAAAAGATCGTCTTTTTTACTCATCTCCAATAATTATATTTTCTTTTTCGATATACTTCATAACAAGTCATTCATTAATATTAAAAATTAATTGAGCAAAAATCTTCTAATCAAATTTTAAGAGCATAGATATCTTTGATTTCAAGAAAATACTGAAATCATCCTTAGATATTCACTAAAACTAATAAATAAACTCGATTTTCACTTCATGAGTCCCAAAAAAACATATTGCTTATAATAACTAAAAGATTCAATAATATTAAATTTTTTCTACCTCATACCAAATCACACCTTATAAAAGTGCAATATATTTCTAGGCTCTTCTTAAATCTCTATAATAATCTTCTTAAAAGGCAACAAGCAATACATTAGATTTAATTAAGGAATTCAGATTTTTCACTCGGTGATCTATCATTATTGACATAATTTCGATATAATTTCTCATCTTCAAATATTCTTACTAAGATGGTTGTGAACTAGCAAACACCTCGGGGAGACTCACCAAAAAAAATATTTGACCCAATAAACCTGCCTCACCTTAGAGGTCACTTGCTCAAGATATCAGACTTCAAGACAGCCCCACACTGGATTCGATGATTTAACTTGACAAGTTAGCCACTTCAACTAGAGAAAGCACATCTTTAACATAGAACCCACAACCTAAACTGCCTAGAGAATAACTTATGCCAAGATGTTTGAGATAATTTCCCACATGTAATTGCTACTATTTTTTATTAATTTCTTAAGAGAACTCGGTGTAAATTCTCCTGCAGCCTCAAAAACCTTAAACAAAAGGTCAAAGGGTGATTTTCACATAAACTTTCAAGAATATAAACACAAGTTATATCTCTAAAGACATCTCACTTTTTTTTCTTCAATCACCTAAAGATATATTTGGATCCAACAAAAAAAATTATAGCAAACTACCATTTTTGCTTTATTCAAAAAGCTTGTGGGCAATTTTTTTTCTTATAATAATTAAAATATTCATTAATATTTGCTTTTTCCCTCAAACCACAACATACCTTACAAAAATAGAATCAATTTCTCAGCCCATCTAAAACCTCTATAAAAATTTTCTTAGAAAAGAAGTCATTATGCAATACATTAGATTTAACTAAAAAATTCAGACTTCTCAC
>NW_018225334.1:0-1400 GCF_001263595.1 Phalaenopsis equestris | reverse complement strand
TTTCAAATTTAAACCTTCCCCGTGGGATCGATATTAAGGGGTTTAATAAAATGTCCTTCATTACTTGATAACGATGCGTATACTTGCGTAAAATCCCAACATTAATTGCTTAATTTTTTTAATCATAAATATTGCATCAAGCTTTTGGCGCCGTTACATAGCGGAGTCAAACTTATATAAATTTTACACAACTATATTTTTCAGGATTACATGGCATTACTTTATTTCTGCTAAACTACTTTCATCCAATCACCTTAGTAAAGTGACCAAAGAGAGAGTAGTATTGAATTTTTTCATACAACAGATGAAGGTTGTTGATATTGGTTCTCTCATTCTGCATAATGCTCAGAGTATTGCTAGGAGTGGAACCACTAGTGGTATAGATTACCCTGCCCTAATTTTTTTCTTATGTGAACAATCAGGAGTAGATTTTGATAAAGATGAAGAAATGTTACAACCACTTAAACCCATTGGAAAACCCACTATTCATATATTTGAGTCATTTGTTGGTTCTATAGCCGGGAGATAGACCTTCTACATTAGGTGCAGGACCATCTACTTTCAGTACTTTTTCACTTGAAAATATTATGGAACAGTTGATGATTCAACAATTAGATATAGTAGCAATAAAGACCAGAATAGATGGTTCAAAATCAAGGAAAGCTCATAATGATGATTATCAACAGAGAAGAGTTCAACATGATATTGTATATCAAGAGGCTATGGTTATATATCTTACGGGTGATCATAATGTATAATTTCCTAAAAACCCTAGTTTTATGCCTTATGTGCAAGAAAACTTTGAATATTTTGAAGAAGAAGATGAGGAAGAAGAAGAGGAGGAAGATAATGAATGATGATTTGTTGGGGTTTATTTGTTTTTATTTGTTGTTGTTTATTTTATTTTATTGTTATTGCGATGATTTAGACAATTTATGTATTTTGTATGGGGTATTATTAAACTTGTTTGTGTGTTTAGATGTAAATTGAATATTTTTGTTTCAGCATTGTTTATTTCTTTAATTTACTGCATATGTTTTAATTCACATTTTCTTAGTAAATCTTGTTGATATATTATGTTTCATTTTGATGCTTTAAAACCTGTACTATTTAAATTAGTACCTGCAATGTGTTAGAGCTAAGTTTCATGTTTAGAAACTTCTATAAGTTAGTCTTATTTTTATGCATTTACTATTTTCTTTCCACCTAATATTTTTTGTACTGAATGTTTTACTTTTTATTAAAAAATTTAAGTTTGGTGGAAAGAAAAATTTCTTTAGAAAAGAAGTAAAGTAAATTTTATTTGCACTCAATTAGCTATATTTAAAAAAAAATTAATTTAACATGACCTTTGGAGAGCATTCACTTTTAGAGTTGTAAGATGAGAGGTGAAGTGAGAT
>NW_018225333.1:0-547 GCF_001263595.1 Phalaenopsis equestris | reverse complement strand
TGATCATTTATTCTGGGTACTTTGTATACCTCATTACATCCCCCATCTTTTTGTTGTCTTATGCACACCCTACGGGACACACTGGAGCATGGATTGGAGATCGGCAAGCTTGGAGTGAGCAAAGAAAACGCGTCTATAACCGTCACGGTGGTGAGATTTTCTACCTCATAGCCAGCCTCAGAAATAGTGGAGTCTAGGCGTGTGGGTGTGATCGCCCACACGGGGTACGTGCGTCGGCGTGGGTAGGCGCAACGACGTGCCTGCGTGATGGATCGTTGAATTTCCTAGAGCCAACCTTTAGGTTTGGACTTTCTGTGCGTGGCCAAATACCCCCGTAGAGCTGAGTGTCTCCCCTATTGTTGCGAACATTAGCACAAGTCCCGATGGGTCGCTTTGGATTCCCCAACTTTACTTGGAGAAGTTGGGAGGTCGAACTTGACAAAGCGAGAGAAGCTTTATAGCTGGCTCGCTTTGCAAAGTTTGGAGTTCGCAAAAATAAGAAAAGCTTTGTGGCTATCCTATTTCGCGACGTCGTGGAGAGTTTCCC
>NW_018225332.1:0-905 GCF_001263595.1 Phalaenopsis equestris | reverse complement strand
TATTAAAATAAATTCATATGATGTTTTAAATCTTGTCTCAATCCTTAACGTCTTATTGTCAGTGATTAGGGTTGTCAAAACGACTCTTTGTTCGTGAACGGCTCCCGTCCCGGCCCTGCTCCCTCCAAGCAAACGAGCCGAACACGAACACACTTTTTTAGCTCGAAATATAAACGAGCAGATGTTTACATCCCTATTTGTTAATAAGGATATGTAAAACATAAATTTACTCAATTTATAGCTATTTTTGAAAGTTTTAAAAACAAAAAATTAATATTTTTTACTGTTTTTTTTTTTTGTTTATTTTGCTGAATTTAAATACATCTACATATTTTGATAATTTTATCTTAATTTTAAAAATATAGTTGATGGCCTGAACTTAATTTTAATAATTTCACTTGAAAGAAAACTGGTAAATAATGAAATTTTCAGGTTATTTTTTATACATATAAATTTCATTTTGCTATTTTTGTTATTTTAAATTTTAGATCAAATAATTCGTATGATATTTTTGCAATAAATAAATTTGGAAAAAAAATATCGAATGATTTTGATATAAATTAAGATTGAATAGTATTTAAAATTATTAAATTTATTTTAGGAATAATGCTACATAAAATTAATACTACATTAAGTGAGTTTGAATAAGTTAATATAAAGTAAAATCAATAATTTTTAATCCTTTTTAATATAATTTATATCAAAATTAGGGGTGTAAACGAGATGAGTAGAACTCGAGCCACACTTGAGTCGTGCTTGAGCTTGAATAATTTTATTGAGCTCGAGTTTAAGAGTCTATTTAGGGCGGTTATAGCTTGTTAAAAAGATGTTGCCTAACAGCAGTGCCAGAAAGCTACTGCAAGGAAGTTGTATTTCTGTTTGTTTTAAGCAGTTATGCAACAGTT
>NW_018225331.1:0-1043 GCF_001263595.1 Phalaenopsis equestris | reverse complement strand
TCTTGTTCTTCCCTCCCCCAAACTTAAATTTTTCATTAAGAAATGATACAGGTGGAAAGAAAAATTCTAAATATAAATCATACCTCAGTAGTGTAGGCATTTTCATCATTCTGAAATTTTTGCAGTCTTTCTCAAAATTTCTACTTCACTTAGTCTGTAACATTAGGAGCTTTCTATACATATAAATCATTAGAGAATTTGATGGGTACTAAAATTTTGAAATAAGTACAAAACTAAACATTACACAAACACAATATTTTTCTATTACATTCACAATACTAAACAAAAAAACAAATACAATTAAAATGCAAAATAAAAATTACATCACATTACAATTTAACAAATTTCAACTACCACACCAAACAATTATAACAATAATTAAGAATTATCCAATTACAACATAAAAATAAAAATAAAAGTACAAACACACAAATATATATATTTCTATTACAAAAATTACAAAAATAAAAGTAAAAATACATCAACTACTATCAAATGTCAAAATCCCAAACTATATCTTCGTCTCCTTGGTCAGCAAGAGGATTAGGCTGATACTGAGTATATCAGGGGCATTCAGGAAAAGTAACATCAGACTCACCTCTGTAGTGTCGGGCCTGAGCTTCGTAGTAAGCTATCTCAAAATCTGAATGCCTCTGTAAGTACTCACTATCATAATCATGTCTACGTTCTAAACCACCAATTCTTTCATTTATTAGCTCTATACTCTTTTCCTGCAAGGTCAACTCATTCATTAAATCATTCAGGGTAGGGGAACTAAAAAGTGGAAGGTCATAACTAGTAGAGGGGATATCTCTACTAGTAGAAGGTTCTAGACTCCTACTCCCAGTTCTCCATTTTTCTTGGGATTTATATGTCTTTAAATTAGCCTTACTAATGGGTTTCATAGGGTAAACCCATTCCTCATCATCTCCAGATTCCACTCTAGATAGTTGGAAAAGTGCATAAATGAGGTCAGGATGCCCAAACCTCCAATTGTTTCACTCCTTACCGTGGTCAAAATATTCTTAAAAATAATTCTCCCC
>NW_018225330.1:0-1380 GCF_001263595.1 Phalaenopsis equestris | reverse complement strand
TATATATATATGATCTTTCGTGTCAAGATCTTCCAAAAGAGCGTTGCGTGCATTAATTCTTCTCCGTGCATGCATTACCTCTCTAGATTTACGATGTCAAATAAAACACATAATCAAAAATATATTGTCATTCTTTTATTAGGAAGCTCTTCTACCTCCTTTACCTCTAATAAATTCAAATGATTATTAATATTGATATTACTAATAGTTTTGGAGTAAAAAAAAATTGATATAATTTTTTTTTACAAAGAGCTTTGACGTCTTCAAATAACTTTTTTATGAAGAATTTTGATGTCTTCAATCAACACTCCAATGCCTCATAGAATCTGAAGAACTGCTTGGTGACAGAGCATTTGACGATGCTTGACAATTTTATATTTGGCGACAAAGTATTTTCGAAATGTCTCCGGCTATTGTATCCAAAGAACCGTGAATTTTCGTCATTTTAGAATGAAGACGGCGAGGCTCGTTCCGTCGCACTACTTTTGAAGGAGCTTTCACATCAGTCATCTCAATATGATCATGAAATGCTCATCATTGTCCCCTGTCTTTAAAAGAAAATTCATCTGACTTGCCTTCATAATATGTGATATTCCTTTGAATATTTTTTATTCTATAAGGTCTTATAATAGAAAACATAGTTTGGCCAATTTCACCGTATCTTTGTTGTGTGCTACAAAATCAATATTAATAGATTCATAGCATCATTCATTGAATACTATAATTTGTTAGCACCAAGTAAGTTATAGCCAACAACATCAAGGATTTAGTTTTATTCAGTGTGGATTTATTTGTCATAATGGTAATAGTATTTTACTTAAAATAAAGTTAATTTGTTGAAGCTTAACAACAACAATTAATATATCTTTGAAAAGATAATCTAGAACTGCAATTCATTTCAACCATTCATGTATAAAAAATCAAACAATTATAATAAATAAATAGCAAATTAAAAAGTAGTATCGAGCACTTATAATATAAATGCTATTTTATTTTAAATTCTTCTTGTAATTAAGCAATTGTTAAGTTATAACATAGAAATAAAATAGATTACATATTTTAAGTTTATGCTTAAATTTTTAATGAAACATTTTAGTTGAATCTAGGGTATTATGATGAGCTACTTTCAAAATTTCATTTGTTACAAATGTATGAAAAATCTAAAGCAAATACTATATAAATATGCACGTTATTTTTGTGATCGGAGATCCTTGTCATAATTACTTATGACGAGGCACTGAATGACCAGCATTGCAACAAGAGAAACAAGAGCAAAATGATCTCAATCATAAATAACTTGTGACAAGTCACTTGGTTACTAGCATTGCAACAAGGGAATCGATCTGATCACTAAAATGCGATAGGGAGATCAATGCCTTT
>NW_018225329.1:0-939 GCF_001263595.1 Phalaenopsis equestris | reverse complement strand
GATTCAGCTCCAAACAACTTCAACCAAAGTAATGTTTAAGCAAACACTGAAATTAAGAAACAAAACTGAAAAGCAATAGCAGGTTGCCATTAATCTCAACTTTAGCAGGTTTTCATTAATCTTAGCTTTAGCAGGTTGCCATTAATCTCAACAATAGCAAAACTGAAAAGCAATAGCAATAACATGTTGCCACTAAGAAGAAGAACTGAAAAGCAAAACTGAAAAACGGAACAACTATCTTTATATGAAATCCGTTCCTAACAGCCATTAATTAAGCAAAAATGAAAAGCAAAGACTGAAATCTAGAGGTCACCATAAACTGAAAAACTGAAAAACTGAACAGCCATTAATCTCAGGCTTTCTTATTACCTTACCATGTGTATGAGTATGGGGTTGTCATCTAACAAGTAGAGGCCTTCCATCCATTCACATTGCCATAGCAGAACTAATTAAGGGACTTCCCAAGCTGCGCAAAGCTTTAAAATAATAAGATTGTATACACCCATTCAGAATGAAATCCTAATTGATTGTATACAGAAAAATGAATGGGTGCAGCAGAAATTAAGAAACATAAAACCACTGAAAGGAATGGAAAAAAATCCATCCATTCCCACTGCCAGTATCCCATCCAAGCTGCCAGTATCCCACTCCCATCCAACTGCCATCCAGGCTGTCAGTATCCCTTGCAAAAAGCAAGCAAAACTTCTTGTCAAACTAAAACATCTTGCCAAATCTCCAGCTAAATGTCAATGCATTGCCTAAACATCAATTAGAACAAAAAAACTTCCAGCTAAATTAGAATAAAAACCAACAAAACATCTTCTGTAATCACTAATTATATTTGAACAAAAAAACTGAATATTTTTCCTCATCAAGGATATCTTGCAACAAGCTTCATAAAACTAAAACTTTCAACAAAGAAACTTTCAACAAAGCTAA
>NW_018225328.1:0-800 GCF_001263595.1 Phalaenopsis equestris | reverse complement strand
GGAAAAGAAAAGAACAAAAATGGGGTGAGAGAGATAAGAAGACAATCCACCTAACACGATTCCGGAAAAGAGGTAGGTTGTTTCTCAAACTCAAAGAAAATCAGAATACATGTCAAAGCAGTTAAACCACTCACACCGTGATGCAGGGGTGTGAAGTGATATAGCATCTGATATAATGTAGGAGGCGGAGTGGGTGAAGTGGTGAAATGTAGTGGAGAAGCGATGAAGTTAAAATAGTAATGAAAAGTCGAGATATATATGATAAAGCCAAAGTAAAGAAAAAAAAAAAGAACAAAGAAGTAACATGCCCAGGTAAGTAAAAAAAAGAAAAATCGGGCAACATAACGACATAAAAATGGATTTTTCACACCTGCAATTTACACAACCATAAAAGTACACAAGCATATGAATGACAACCTCCAGTATTTCCATCAATCCCAAGCATATATGTAGCATAGATAAAGAGAAGAATGAAGAAATTGTGTAAGATGGGAATATGAGCAATGTAAGCCAACTTCTACAAGTGTACAAGCGCAAATTTCATACTCAGCAGGTATAAACATGGTGTAACTTCACAAGTGCAAAAAATGTTCGTTTTGGCAAGTATAGATTGATAGACACCTCTTTTGTGCATGAGAAGAGGTGGAGAATGTGCAAAAAAATAAAGCTTAGGTGTTATGCATATGAATGGCCATATAAATGCGCAAGAAATAAACATATATAACATTTTTCATGAGTGTTTCAAGTAGAGCCATTCACAAATCTGAAAATTCCATATGATGAATGCTTCCAAACAAAGC
>NW_018225327.1:0-950 GCF_001263595.1 Phalaenopsis equestris | reverse complement strand
GTTTGCATAGAACTCCCGCCTTGCAGAAATCACAGCCACAGCAGAAAAATAACAGAATCGTTCCCATTGTCAGCGAACGATCAAATCCTCAACGCATCCACCTGTATTTTTAAAACACCTCTCATGAATCAATTTTCGCGACTGTAGAGCGTCACTATATATGTCCTGAGCTTTCAAACTAACAAACTTGCTCAAATTAAAGTGGGTCTTTCCCTTACTCTTCTTCATTCTTGGGGCCATTCTACAAATTTCACAAAATTCACAAAATTCCACAATAATTTCAAATATCAAGCCTAATCTACTACACTTAACTCCTATAAGCTTAAACTACACTTTCTATGTAATTTCTATATATTTTCTCAATTTTTTCAGCATGAATAGTAAATTTTAGATACCTCCATAATGTGCTCAAAATACATGGTGAAAATCCAAAATTTCTACATATAAGTGAAGATCTTACCTCAAGAAATCCAAATCTAGCAAATTTGGCTCGAATCCGCTAAGAAATCTCCATCAAAAGGTTTGTCCTAAACTCAAAACCACGAACTCAAAAAAAAGAAGATGATGGCAGGAGCGAAAATGACATTTTTTGGGGTTAATTTTCACTTTTAATCATTCGTGAATCGGTTTTCGTGAACCAAAGCTTTTCGTGAACAAAAGCTTAAGCATAGATATGTAGCACTTAGGCGCCTGCCTCTCGGGTTGTCTCGTACTTAAGCACGGGGTTGTGGCGCTTAGGTGCTAGTGCACAATTTTTGATATTTTTGAACTTTAGTAAAATGCACCATGAGCCTAAGTAAACCACCCTTAAATGGTCTTATAACACCTAAATGACTATTTTCCTCTCTTTTAGCTCACCTCTCTCTCAAAATTCTCCAATATAACTAATTCAATTCGAGACTAAAATAACACAACATTTTCACAAACAAACACTTATATTCATTCACAAA
>NW_018225326.1:0-346 GCF_001263595.1 Phalaenopsis equestris | reverse complement strand
AATAAAATAAAGCCCTATTTTTCTACTTATCCAACACGACGCCACATCATCCTCAGCGTCTTCGAAGCTCCACGCGGAGTCTTTTAGTTCGGCGCCGCCATCTGATTTAACCCGCGCTTTATGAACCACACTCCCATCTGGCGCAATCAAAGCCCTCCATTTGATACACACGCGATCCAACAACTATGGGTCATCGTCTCCAAATAGTGTGAGCCCGTAACTGTTAACCCTAAAGCCTTAAGATCTCCCTCATTTCTCAACCAAATGACCTCGGGTATAATCCTATGGACTCTTCTAAGTGTGACAAACATATCCATACGGTAAACATGTCATTAAACTAACCCTA
>NW_018225325.1:0-994 GCF_001263595.1 Phalaenopsis equestris | reverse complement strand
ACACAATTTACTCGCGCGCGACGACGCAACAAAATATGTGTCCTTCCCGGGCAAAATCGACGTTCTGGACGCGCCGGTGCGGTCCGTTTTGTCATCCGGGGTCGCTCGGACGACGTCGTCGACAATTGGGTCAAAAACGCGTCGAAATTCAAATTTCACAAAATTTCGACCCGCGATCGATCGTCTCAATAGGTTTACTCGAGCCCTCAATGAATAACAATGCAAACGAAGCGAATCGTGGCGATCAGACGCGTCAACTCTCCGAATTGCGAAGTTTGTGCGCGCGGGAGTGCGAATTGTGCAAAAGGCCACCCGAAGGCTCAAGAAGGTCCTATAGGGATCTCTTTTGGGTTTCCTCATGTTGGTTTCACCCTTCTAAATGCTAGAAGTCGATACCACCTACACGGAACCACAAAAGAGTTTAGAAGCGGGTTTAATTGATCCCATTTCTAAGGTTCTAAGATAGTCGAAGGGAGATCCCTAAGGCTAGATCCTAAACCCTAAGTGGAAGACTAGACCTCACTAAAAATGAGGTCAACAGTCAAACACTCATTTTTTTTGAATTTTCTCTTTTAAATAGGACACAATAATTAAAACACACTATATAATAATACTACAATTCCCAAATCTAAGTTTTAGATGTTCAACTAAAATTCTCCTAAAGTTCTTACTGTAGCTTCCCCGACAACGGCACCAAAAACTTGATCCAACCCAAGATGTATCACTATTTTGTGTAGTCCTGTTAAAGACACCAGAAACTTGATTTGCTCCCTAGCTAATTGATTTATTTTTTAAAATTAGATATTATTACTCCTTCGGGTTTCTTACGCAAATATACATATCATTTCAGTAATATAAGGTTTTATTGAGTCAGGATTATCGATCCCACAGAGAAGTGAGGTAAGAAATTCCTTAGGCTATGTACTAGTCTATTATGCTCAGTTCTTAGTTTGGAATGACAATTAAGGTGATTTTTCTAACAACTACTCCTAAA
>NW_018225324.1:0-202 GCF_001263595.1 Phalaenopsis equestris | reverse complement strand
GGGATGAACCATACTTATACAAACAATGTAAACATTGTGTTATTAGAAGATGTGTGCCTTATGAAGAAATTAAACCAATTATTCAAAGATGTCATGATTCAGAATTTGGAGGAAATTTTGGAACTAATAAAACTGTACATAAGATTTTACATTATGGATTCTATTGACCTACTATTTTTAGGGATGTTTATAGATATATTAA
>NW_018225323.1:4213-8352 GCF_001263595.1 Phalaenopsis equestris | reverse complement strand
CGTGTTCTCGGGTGGTCTGTCTTATTTTTATAATGGAATCACGAGTCTCATTTGACCAATCTAATCCTCCTAAAAAAGATCAAAGTTGATATAATTGAGCTATATCAAATGAACATGTCCCTCCTAATAGTTGGAGTTGACAAGAAAAGCACTCGTATGATATTGAAATAATAAATTTCTATTCAAATTGCAATAATGAATAATCACAAATGACACATCTCTGATTTTTCTTTAAAATTTAAGCTTTCAAAACGTGAATACAAATCAATTGTTCAATCTTCAATTATGGTCACGTTGATAAATAATTTCAACAAGTGGGGTCTATTTTTAAAGTTCAAGTTTTCAAATTTAAAATACAAATCAATTAATTAATCCTCATTGATGACAATGCTGAAAGTGAATATCAATCGAAATGGCTCACTCAAAAAATTAAGCTCTCAATTTATAAGTGCAACAATTCATAATCTCCTACAATGGTTATGTTGAAGCAGAATATCAATCGAAGATGTCTATCTTCAAAATTAAGCTTCAAAGATAAATAAATTCCATTAATATAAATCATAAATTCGATTTGTTATAAACAATAGTGTCGACAAGGTTCAAAACAAATATTTCCTTTGATGATAGTGGATCTCAATCCGAGGGATTCACTCTTAAAATCAAAATTTTTAAATAGCAACTCCTGATGACATACTAATCATTTCCCAACGACAGTTGTGCTAAAAGGACTCAACCGGAAGATCCATTAACTAAAATGAAGCTCTAAAATTATAGAGAAAAAAATAAATGTAAACTCTTAATTTAAATATTATTAAAGGAAGTCATAAAGTTCTAGATTCAATCCTCTATGAATGGGAATGGTAGATACGAGTTGTAATATAACAAATGAATATATCATCAAAAATTCAATCCTCTACAAGCAAGAAGTAAAGTTGATAAAGTTCAAATGCATTTGAAAAGAAACAATTCAAACACTCTGATGATAGCTGTGTGGAGATTAGATTTATATATTTTCAAAAAAAATATTAAATTCTAAGAAATCTTGATATTCATAAAAAAACGATTAAATTTTTTAAGTGATATTAATGACTCAGAGCTAAAGCGAAAATCTCATCCACCTTTAGTACTACTTTATTCAAAACGATACAATTAAGATCAATTTAAAAACATAAAGAGCCAATGTTGTATTAAATTTATCATATTCACTTTAAAATCAACCTACAGTAAAAACATCGCCTGAGCCTTATGTTTATGTAGTTTGGCCATTCAACTCTACAATATAGAGGTTACAACCAGAGATCTTAAAAGTCCTCTCAAAATAAGAAAAAAAAATTTGGGCATTGCCTTATATGCAATTCAACACGTCTTCTGAATTTGACTCAGAACTTAACAAAAACTCTTTCTCATTCATTTTGAGGGAGGCCTTGTTGAGAACTACAGAGCTTGGAGTTGTTGCATGGACAAACCCTTCACTAAGCCGATGTGTCCATTTCATCCTTGGCCTCACATCAAACGAGAGATCTAGCCACTGGCTAGCTATTTGATTGAGCATTTTGCAAAAAAACAGTTTAATGAAATGCAAGAGTAAGACCTAGCACTTGTCATTCAATATATATATATATATATATATACATATATAATAGAAGAACAATCGACGATGAAGGGAAAAATAAAACGAGAAAATTCACACAAAAAAAACAGTAACACAGCGGAACACACAGATTTACGTGTTTCGGCAAATTGCCTACGTCCACGAAGTTGCAGAGGATTTTAATACTTGAGGAATTTACACCAGTCGATCATCTCAACTTACAAGAGGAATCTCTCACTTTCTTGCCCTCTCTACACCGAGATATACCGAAGAAACTCTACACCGAAGAAGATAAACTTACAAGAGGAATAAATCCAATTTCTCTTCTGCCACAAGCCACTAAAAAGAAGCTAAGGGAAAATATTATTATTCTTCTTCTTTCAGCTGCAAGGAACTACTGCTTGCCTTTTTCTTCTTCTATCCCGAGGAAGCCCGAAGAAGAACACAAAAAAAAGCCGTGCTAAATCTGAAAGAGAGTCGTGCGATGCCTCACAATATCTTTCTTCCTCTTCTGTTCGCGACTTAAAGGAACAAAGCGAAGCAAAGGGAGGCGATGTTTCGTGAATCTGGAGGCGAGAGCAGCGTTTTTCGCGAAATACAGAGGAATCATGACTTTTCGCGATCGGGAGCGGGAGTGGGAGGTTGGTTGGGAGGACTGGGCTCCATAATAACAAATCTTCCACTTAGAGACCGGTACACAAACAACATTTCCTATCTCAAATTGATATTCTTCATTGGTGGCGTCGCCTTTTTTTTCTTCAAACATGAATCCTCCACCTCTGCAACTCCAAGCCCTTGACTTCACACCAGAAAACCAACTGAAGTTGTGCACAACTTCAGTTTCTCAAGAGTAACATCTTTAGTCAACATATTAGCAGTGTCCACATAGCCTTGCACATCCAAGCTATTTCTTGGGTTACTCTTATCTCTGTCTGCAACTCTCACTGCATGAGCAATATTTTGTCTCTGTTGAAAGCTTTTTCCAACAAGTTTTCCATCAAGTTTAGCCTTATACCTCTTACTGTCATCATGCTCAGTCTTTGCCTGATACACTAATTTGTTGTGTAATGTTTTATTCACTGGTGAAAGTTCTGTCAGCTCTCACTTGCTCGAAATTTTATATTGCAAGATTTCTTCATAACTCTGTGGTTCTCCACCATCTGTCTGTGGAACAATAGGAATGAGTGCCCCAGATCCACTCTCATCTTCACTTCTATCATCAACAGAACTATGAACTGCCAGCAATAGTGCATCATGTACTTCTTCAAATACCATATTTGCATTATCATTCTCCATCTTCTCGGAATTCCAGTAGTTTCTCTTTATGTGGCCAACCTTGCCACAATTCCAGTAGGTTTTTTGTTGACCAGACTTTGATTAGTTTTTGTCTTGTCATCTCCCTTTGAAATCAACATTCAGTGTCGAACTCATACCTGAGATCTCGTCAGAATCTTTTCTGCGCACCTCCTTAGCCAAAATCAAATCACGAATATCATCACATTTCAGTTTAGATTTATCTGCAGAACTGATAACTGTCATTCTCACGGCTTCCCAACTATTTGACAATGATGCCAACAATAGCAGCGCACATATCTCATCATCAAAATCAATTTCAACAGACGACAATTGATTAGTGATAGTATTGAAATCATTCAGATGTTGAACAATGAAAACACATTTCGCATCTTCAAGTTGAATAACTTCTTCATCAAGTACACCTTGTTATTCGCCGATGGCTTTTCATACAACCTGATAAGGCTGTCATGAGATTTGCAGTCGTCCTCTCTTTGACGATGTTGTGTGCAATGGACCTCGATAGGGTCAATCGAATAACCCCCCAGAACTTCTTGATCCCTGAAACCTTCATTTCATATGCAGTCATCATTCTTCCTCAGATCCGAAACAGAGACTCTGATACCAGTTGTTGCGGTATATATATATATATATATATATATATATATAAAATAGAAGAACGATCGACGATGAAACGAAAAATAGAACAAGAAAATTCACACCAAAAAATAGTAACATAGTGGAACACAGATTTACGTGGTTCGGCTAATTGCCTACGTCTACGGAGTTGCAGGAGATTTTACTACTTGAGGAATTTACACAAGTCGATCGTCTCGACTTACAAGAGGGATCTCTCACTTTCTTAATCTCTCTTATTCTCTCTCTACACAGAGATATACCGAAGAAAATAAACTTACAAAAAAAATAAACCCAATTCCTCTTCTGCCAGAAGCCACCAAGAAGAAGCCAAGAGAGAACAATCTTCTTCTTTTTCTTTCTTCTTCCTTCAGCCGTAAGAAACTATTGTTTGCACTTCTCTTCCTCTATCCCGAGGAAGCCCGAAGAACACAAAAAAATGCCGTGCTAAATTTGAAGGAGAGCTGCTCGATGCCTCGCAATATCTTTCTTCCTCTTCTATTCACAACTTAAAAGAAAAGGGCGAAGCGAAGCTTCGCTTCGCGGGTGAAGGGAGGCAGCTTTTCGTGAATCTGGAGGCGGGAGCAGCGGGTTTCGGGGAACAGAGAGGAAACGTGAC
>NW_018225323.1:0-4120 GCF_001263595.1 Phalaenopsis equestris | reverse complement strand
GCCCACAATCAATAAAAAAAGCACAACCCCATAAGCCACAGGTGTGGAAGGCACCATTGCCTCTTTGTAAAACGTGTATCAAGGAATCTAAGCAAAATATCAGAAGTAGAAGAAATATAAATCGTTGCAGCTATTAGTCCATTAGTTGAACAAATAAAAAATAAGAAAATTTTATAAAAAACTTTATTAGAAACAGAGTCTTTTTCAAAAAAGCAAAGATTAAAACCTAGATAAGATGGAAACTAATGTCCATAATTCAATTCATTAGACGAGTAGATATTTTCAATTTGAATTATGTTAAGAAAGGCATAGGTTGATCATAAAAGACTTGGGTATATTGCATAAAAAATGATCTTAATTTATTAGAATTAAATGAAAGTATGACACTCAATGGGACCGAATGGAGAAAAAGGATTCATGTAGCCAACCCCATTTAGTGGGATTAAAGGCTTGTTGTTGTTTTTGTAACTGTTACACTCATTTAATGAAAACTTGATGTTTCATAACTTCATATGTTTTTGTGTGAAACTCTTAGAGCAAAAACAACAATTATAGAATTTTGAACGATCGAGAATGGAAACATTTTCCACTGGCTTGAGTTACATTTCAGAATGATCGGGGAGTCTGTTCTCTAGTTAAAACATTTTCATATTTATTTTTAGGTTCATAACTTTGAGATTTGTGGCTATGTTGAGCCTTCATAGCTTTTCAATGAAAGACACCATGGAATGCACAGAACTAGGCACAAAAAAATTACAGTCCATTAAATTTTAGCTTAGGCAAGGCTTACACCCTTTCGATGCGAATTCATAAAATAAATAAAACTTTTACCAAATGATTATTAAAAGGTACCTTATAAATTTTGTAATAATTCTAAAAACGAAAATGATTAAGACTTGCATCGCAAAGAGCATGGATAAAAGCAACCAAAAAAGATCTAGGTCAGTGGTACAGTGAGACCGGAATTTATCATTGAGCCTTGCACTGTACTAAAAACATTTTTGTCCAAGCAGCAAAAGTAAGTTTGAAGGAAAAAAGCGATCTATTGATGACCAGGAGTCCTATTTATAACCAAAAGACCCATAATTGATAGTTTCTCAAGTTCCTACCAGAAAGCGGCTAAAAACTGCAAGTTTGATTTTTAATAATACCAAACTTGCAGAAGACAGAACAAATATTGAACAAATATTCAATCTCAACTAGCACAAGAAAAGCTTTTTTTCCATCTTCTAATACAGTGAAAAATTGAAAGCAAACAATCTCGGATCTTGCTCCAGTGACAAAATTTAATATAGAAGAAAACATAGGATCCAATCTTCATAAATTCATGGTTTGTGATCTTTTTTAAGAAGCCTGTACTGGAAATAAGAAATTTGTCTTACGTTCGAAAGTTCTTGGTTGCCTTTAATATGCATACATAGATAATAATGGAGAGAAACTTGAACCAAAATCAATGATGTGTTACTTTATTGCATATGACTTTTAACTACAAATATTGGGATAACAAAAACAAGAAAATAATCAAAATTAGGAGTGCTATTTTTAATGAAATTGAGATGTGAAAAGATAGGTAAGCGGGATTAAAAAAGAAACCTCCAATACATAACAAATTGAATTAAAAGAGCCAATTAAATTTGATAAGAGAATGGAGATGCCAATAAATGATCAAAATCATTCTCAACCAATAACTCCGTAATACATAACAAATTGAATTAAAAGAGCCAATTAAACCAATAACTCCGAGTAACAGAAGTTAAAAGATAATAACAAAGAACTCTAAAGCTTCTTAATTATTATTCTCTTTCTCGATATTATTAAACCTAGAGACTATCAAGCAACAATAAAAGTTAAAGATTAATCTAAGCAAGGGCTAGTAATAAAAAAAGAAGGATTATATCTACAAAATAATATATGACTAGAGTACCAAAAAAACTTATACAATTAAGAAAAACAGTAGAATGACAACAAAAGGTACATTGTGAGGTTATTAGTAATAGAAGAAAGATATTAACGTCACTGAAATTTCTCTCCTATGTTTAAACAAACAACTGTACAACAAGTTTTGAGTATTATAATTGCAGAAAACTTACATCTACGGCAAATAAAGGTTAAGAATGCTTTTCACCATGGAAAACCAATAAAAAAAATCTATATGGTTCAACCTAAAGGCTTTGTCGCACAAGGATAATAAAATTAAGTCTTGATTTTAACAAATGCCTATTATCATTTAAAGCAAACTCCACGATAATGGCTAGGGCTGTGAATTTAGCCCGTAAGGTCATTAATTGCTCGAAAATTTATTTGAATTTTAGCTTGGATTAAAATAAATCAACCGAGATATGAGCCAAAACTTCAGATCAAATTTTTTTCAAGCCAATTTCGAGCCATAGACGGATCGACTCGAGCTAGCATGAGATTGGCTTAAAGTATTTTTTTAAAAAAAAATTACAAGTAATGCTAAATAAAATCGAATATATGACTACGAGCCGATTTTGAGCTTAAACGGGTCCAAACAACTCAATTCAAGACATCTTGTTTCGATTTTGAGCCGGATCGAGCCGATTTCGAGTTGGAACTGATCAAAATAACCCAAAATTGAGTTAGCTCGTTTCGATTTAGAGCTGCATTGAGCTTGATTCAATTTCGAGCTTGAAATCAAACATAACGAGCCACGAGCCGATTTTGATACGAACTCGATCCAAATGGGTCGATTTTGAGCCGACCTCAGCTTGGGTCGAAATCGGTTAAAAGCCCTAGTAATTGTATAAAAAATTTGTTAAATTTATGCAAAAGATTAATTTTCATATATACAATGGTTTGTTACAAAGGAAAAAATTGTATCATCCTGTTTTGGAATGTTGATAATATCTTAATTGCAAGAGTTAACATTGCAAAAATCAATAATCTTAAATAAAATTGGCAAATGACTTTGACATGAAGGTCCTGAGTGAAGCCAATAAAATTCTTGAAATGAGAATAGATCAAAATAAAGCTGCAAGTATTTTGAACTTATCACAATCTCAATATATTGATGAAGTGTTGTATAGGTTTAATATGATAGAAGCAAAAAATGGTGATGACACTAGTCACAACCCACTTCAATCACAGATGAAAAGAAAGACTATATGGATAATGTCACTATGCATCAATAATTAGCTATGTACTACATGCAATAGTTTGCAAAGGATTAGAGATTGCGCATGCAATGTTGACTATTAATCGGTATATGCCAAAACTAAAAAAAACATTTCGAGTTTTTAAATGGATCAACACTTACAGAAGTTGGTTGTTACATTACTGGAAAAACTAAAAAAAACATTTCGAGTTTTTAAATGGATCTTCATTAACACTTACAGCAGTTGGTTGTCACATTACTGGAGTGGAAATTATTAGATTATCAACAAGAGAAGCCAAGCATGTAGTTGGCACTAAAACTAGCAAAAAGAAAATTTGGCTAAGAAGTACTTTTAAAGAACTGAACTGATCACAAAAATATCTCTCTATGTAGTGACAATCAACATATCATTTATTTGATAAAAAAATTTTCCCACTATTTCCAGACAAAACATATACAACTCAAGTACCACTTCAAATGCAAACTACTTGATAATGATGTTTTAAATCTATCCAAATAAAAAGAGCAGAAAATCTAAGCGATTTGCTCACAAAAGTGGCCCCCATTAAAAAGTTAAGGCTTTGTAAAACCTCAATGAACCTTCATAAATGGTGATATGAAGGTGCTGCATGGAGAGATTTTCAGACATCAACCAGTAAAAAATTATTTAAAAAATTTTATCTCCAAGTGGGAGATTGTTAAAATAGAAAGATATGATTAGTATTATCTAACTCATTCAATATTTTTACCCACCACCTTCTATCTAATTCCTATAAATTAATCTCCTACCATCATTTACCTAATATTTATATTATGATACCTACGGCAATCACCTAATAAATTGAACTTGCTATCTATCACCTCCAAGCGAGATATAAGAAGATGACTTCAACATTTTGGTGCATCCCACACATAAAAGAAAATATGAAGAAGAGGGAGAAAAGAAGAGGGATCTAAGTTTTCAATCATAGAAAGGAGAGGCTCTTACAATAGAAAAAGTAGAGG
>NW_018225322.1:0-805 GCF_001263595.1 Phalaenopsis equestris | reverse complement strand
AAAGGTGTATTCAATCCACATCCATAAATCCGTCATAGCAAAGAAATGTTGTAAGTGCCACAAATTTGGACATGTTGGATCTGATTGCACAACAAGGAGGGTGATTTGTATCACGGAGCAAGGCATTCTTGAAATACAGCAGAGCGTTCTTAAAAAATTGGATAATGATGTAGTAGACACTGAAGGTGGTGAGGACACCGCAGGAGGATCAACTTTTAGTTGAAGAGATAAACGGTGCAGACTTTAGTGAGTATTCTGAATTTTCAGCTAACAAGGAAGAGATACCATCGATTCCAGTTAACCCCAAGGTAGAGATTCCAACTGAGGTAACAATAGTTGTTCTAGAAGGTAGTGACTCTGATGTAATGGGTATTCTGATGGGCATTCTTATGGAGTGCGATATTATAGTGTCTCAAGCTAGTATTTTGCAGGCATTGACAAGAGCATTAGCAGGACTGGTCTTAGATGTTCAAAGAGCTCATGAGTGTGGGGAGTCGATATCAGAGACGGGACAACCCCGAAAAAAAGAAATTAAGACATTTCAAATTCATAAACTCATCCATGAGTTGCCCCTACTGAGGAAGGCCCCGCAAGTCAGAGATGAGGTCCTTTTGTGACATGTCAGAGATTGCATTGAGTTATTCAAATATTAGATTCAGTCCAGCAGTGTACCCACCATCAGAGGATGAACCCCAACCTTGAAATTTGTCATAGGAGCTTGATGGGGAAGGAAATTCTTCAATGGGATCCAATTACTAGAAGTGGAGGAGGTCTCACATAAGTGATTGCTAGTGAGAGTGGTGCA
>NW_018225321.1:0-4374 GCF_001263595.1 Phalaenopsis equestris | reverse complement strand
ATGTACGGCTTCATCTCGCCAGTCCATTTGATACACGCGCCACCCAATGGGTCCCTGTCATCATCTCCGATAGCCAAAACTTATGATCGTCAACACTAAAACCTTAAGATCTCCCTCATTTCTCAAACAAATGATATTGGATTTAATCCTATAGACTCGTCTAAGTGAGAAGAACATATCCATACATTAAACAAGTCATTAAACTAACCCTAATCACATGGAGAATCAAAATAGGCTCGGGAAGGGTGGAAGTTCAATACCTTTGCTCTGAGAAGGGAAGCTTCAATCAGAGGTGGTCCGCACGTTTGTGGAGGTCCAAGGAGGCTAGGGATTGGCCCTTTGGTTGTGGTGAAAGTTCTATACCCAAATTCGATCAAGGCTGAATTTTGGTGTTGATCAAAGTCTAGTGTAGAAGCTCTCTGTGAGGAAGCTTTCATGGGGATTCTTCTCCTTTCACTATGAAGAATTTGGTGCACTGTAGAGAAGTGGTGGAGAATTTCCTGTCTCCGGTAAGGATTTGAGCTCAAAAATTGAGCTCCAGCAAGGAAAATGAGGGCAAACAAGTGGTTGGGTTGCACTGAGGAGGTCACAAAGAGGATATGGGAGCAATTTGGAAGGGTTACCTTAAGAAAATTTTAGTACCCTTCCTTTGGCCATGAAGAGGCCATTTTATAGCCAAGGCTGGAGAGTGGAGCTCAAGGCTTGCCCTTGGGTGCAAAAGTCTGCTGAGGTGGTGGGTGAAGAGGCCCTAAAGCTTAATCAAGGAGAGTTGGCCTCTAGGGTTGAGATTGGGTTTGATTTAGGGATGGTGGCCTTCAATTTTGAGGTGATCCAGTGACTAGGCCAGCCAGGAAGGCCAGAGGAGGTGTCTAGGAGGTCAGGTGAGCCAGAGGAATGTGTCACAACAATTAAATGGGTTGGTGTTTAGTTTTGGCAAAAATATCCTTAGCTTAAGAAAATATGGAATGAAATCCCTTGATTTGGGGATCCCTTGGTCCATAAATCAATTATGTTGGATTAGGTGGGTTTGTGTCAGTAGTAGGGGTCCTAGTTTTGGCTGAGGTGGATTCAATTTGATCATACTTGATCCAAGTTGGTCGCGTTGGGTTTGGGTTCACTGTGGGTCCAAATGAACAAAGCTTGGGTTTGGACTATGCTAGCCATGTCAATTGGACAAATTTATTGATGCATTTGATGTAGATGATTGTAATGAACATTTTTGGTGAAGGATTGAATGAATTTTGAGTTTAATTGGAGGGTCAATTTGAAGGATTTTAAAATTTTGGTGAATTTGGGCATGTGGGGCTAGAATTGGGTTTACATTAGGCTAGGATTTGAATTTGGCTCAATTTAAAGGTCCAAATTATCAAGGGAGGTGCTATGAAAATTTTTCATTAAGGAATAAAGTGGAAATTTTGGGGCTAAGGCAATCAATTTTGAGATATTTTGAGGCATAGCCAATTTAGGGCAAAATTTGGGGCTTTTAACTTAGGTTGAAATTAAATGAAATTGAGGCTTCACCAAGTCCAATTGAAGGTCAATTTTGATGTTTATGAATGTTATGAAGAGTTTTCAGTATAAATTGTGGCAAATTGAGTGGGCTATGGGTTTAATTGGGTGAGATTAGGTCAAGTGTCCAAAATTGGGGCTTTGACCTAAATCAAAATTGGGCTCAAAGCATGGGCCAATTAAGCATGAATTTGGTTTAGATTGGTCACATGGAAAGTTAATTTAATTTTAGTATTGAAATTGGGAGAAATTTGGGCTAAATTGATGGACATTTAAGGTGAAGTTGGATAAATTGGGCCTTTAAAATCAATTTGGGGTTTTGGTCAAAATGGTCAAATTGGTCCAAATTGGGTCATGTGGTAGTTGAGAAAAATGAAATTGGGAATATTTCCAAGGTTTTGGGAATTTTTCAAATTCTGGTATAAGGAGGGGCATTTTGGTAATTTGGCAATTTGGGTATTTTTAAAAGATTTGAAATGAATTTTGAACAAATTTGGGTATTTTGGGTAAGTTTTGGCATTTTGGCCAAATTTAGGATTTCAAGGGTACTTAGGTAATTTGGGGGAGTTTAAGGGCATAATGCCAAATTGGGTATTTTTGGTAGAATTCGGGTGTCAACCACAATAAATGAGCTATGGACTAAAGGGAATCCCGTTTGGGTCCTCTATGTACTGGTCTTAACTAAACCCTAGCCTAGGGCCAGAGGGTTTAGGGGACCATCTACAAGAGTCTCCCAAAGGATTAAGGGATTAAATTCAAGAAACTTTGGGTTTATGGTACTGAGTGATTGTGAGTGAGGTGCCTTAGCCCCAGACCAGCACCTAGGGTTAACCCTAAGGTCAAATAGTCTTATGGGAACTCTCCTTGAGCTCCCCCATAATGACCACACCTACTAAGTGCTAGAGGTTAAGACCAATATGTTGAGCTTTAAGTTGAGTGAAAAAGAAGGTAGAATTTCTAATGGTGAGGGTTCATTTTCTAGTTTTCTAGGAATAGTCAACAGGAAAGTCGTATGGCTAGACCCTAGGCTCCTAAAGAGGAAAAAATAAACCTCAACTAAAAGTGAGGTCAACAGCTCTCAAAGGCGTGTTGACACTTGTCATCCCAAGTAAATTTGACATCCTTCTTGACCAGTTTAGAGAAAGGATGACACCTACCTGACAAATTAGAGATAAAACGTCTAAGATATACCAAGTTCCCTTGAAATGATTGCAGTTGCTTCAAGTTTTTAGGGGGTGGCATTTCTAAGATGGCTTTAACCTTTTTTGGATCAATTTTGATTCCACGGTGCCAGACAACAAAACCTAAGATATTTTCAGAGTTAACACCGAAAGCGCACTTTAAGGGATTCATCTTAAGGTTAAACTATTGTAACCACTCAAAAATAATTCTCAAATTATACAAATGATCTTCCATCAATTTACTCTTGATGACCACGTCATCCACCTAACATTCAACTTGATTATGGATGAAGTCATCGAAGATCTGCTTCATTGGTCACTGATAAGTCACACCAGTGTTCTTCAATTTGAATGGCATTGTTGTATAGCAATACACTCTAATCGGTGTTGTGAAAGTTGTGAGCTTCTCATCTTTTGGTGCCATCTTGATTTGGTTGTATCTAGATGACTCGTCCATGAAAGAGAAAATTTTGTGGGTCGATTTGATATCAATCATCAACTCCAAAATTGGTAGTGGGAATTCATCATTCAGTCGTACTTTATTCAAATCTCTAAAATCCACACATACTCAAATCTGACCATTCTTCTTTTTAACCCTCACCACATGAGCCAACCAGGTCGAGTAGTGCTCTTCATGGACAAACTTAGTGTCTATTAATTTTTTGACTTCTGCTATAACATTTTGCTCGATCTCTAGATGCATTCTTGTAGGAGCTTATCTGACTGGAATTACAGTTTGATCCAATCCCAACCTATGAACTGCAACCTCTACAGGTAATATGGGCATCTCTTTGTAACTCCAGGAAAAATAATCTTTAAATTACATTAACAATTTGACTATATTGGTCGAGTCTTTTTCACTGAGCAAGGAGCTAATAAAGGTTGGTTTAGGCTTTTTGCTAGTTCCTAAGTTAACTTCTCTTAGATCATTAATTGTTGACTTAATCTCTTCTTCAAACTCTGTAGAGCATCTTAAATCGGAGAGCCTTCAAGGTCTTCTGAAGCTTCCAAGCAATCTTCATCAGGCTCATTATTGACAACCAGGCAATATTTTGTATCATCCACCGGCCCTACCATGGTTAACCCAAGACCCTACTTTGAGCTAAAAAGACGGCTAATATTACTCTATAATTTCTCAAGAAAGGTGTGACTGGTCTTTTGACAACTTCTTAGGCATAAAAACATGTTGAATTCATTTTTTAACACAAGTAAAATACCACTCAAAAGGCAGTTCCATTAATTCAAATGAAGCAACATCTTCAAGTTTTACATCATTTTCGGGATTGGAAGAAGAAGAACCTCGGTAGAACTTGATTGGTTTGACATTAGCACCATGGACCTCTTTGACCACCAACATTTCATTTTTGTTAGAATGCATCAGAGTTAGATAGTTTTTAAGTCTGTCGTACGTTGATTTGTATTCTTCAATCTTCACATGTTCTAGAGAAATCTCAAACTATCATCACAACTTCTTTAATGATTTCATCTTCCTCAAAACTATCTTCTCGACCAATGTTGTTCGCTAAATTCTTTTGTCCAATGCTCCCATCATTTCTACTTTCACCTCGGGTGCGAGCTCAGGAAAAAATTTTACCATTTCACCTCAAGGGAGTGGTGACGGGCTGCAGAACTAGAATCGGATGTTCTTAATCTTGTGTCTCTTCTAGTTCTTTTATTTTGTCTG
>NW_018225320.1:9561-10220 GCF_001263595.1 Phalaenopsis equestris | reverse complement strand
AAAAAATCCGAAAGATGGGGTTGTACCAACCTTTTCGTTTGTATCGGTGGTTCATCCAGATAGACGCTTGAAACCCACCAACTGAGAAGACGAATACATTCCTTTGTTCTTGGCCTTCTCAGTCTTTGAGAATTCTCCTCGTGAGAGATTCCTCACATTGTGTCATGAAAATGGAGGTGGTTGTCTTGTTGCTTCACGCAAAAAGGCATTGGTACAGCTCTCTATTGCTTGCTTACCCTAGGTTTCCCTTGAGATCGCTAGGATGAGTTTGATATTGCCCAGCACAACCAGACAACCACTTCATGAATGTATTTTCATTCATATGGCATGTTTGGCATGAATTTTAAAATCACATCGAAATACTCATTTTTATATGTGTTGTCAATTAACTGCTCATGTCAGTCCGATCGACCACTTTCGTCAGCCCGACCAATCGATCGCCACTTGTCCCATCGTTTCAACCAACCCTTCTTATTGATCAGCCTACTAAATTGACATGATCGAACACTTTTTTTGGCCAATCGATCGACCACAACTAATTTGATCATTTCAATCAGTCATTACCTGTCGATTAGCTATCTATGTTGGTCTGATTGACCTCTTTCATCGGCTTGAACAATTGACTACCATTGGTCTGATAGGTTCGACCTACCCTTCCT
>NW_018225320.1:0-434 GCF_001263595.1 Phalaenopsis equestris | reverse complement strand
CACGGAAAGGGAGGAGATGACCAAAAAACCGGCAATGGATCTGCAAGATTCAGTAAAGAGAGGAGGGAAAGGGGTTTCGGCTAGGGCAAAGGAAAATAGAGGCGCGAGCAGTGAAGTGGAATAGTGCCCGGGGGAGATTATGTTTAGGGATTTTTTAAAACCCTTTTATAAAAAAATATATTATTATTATTTTTTAAAAAAATATCAAATTTCGTGCAATTCATTCGTGCGCGGCGCCCCAACAAAATGAGTGTCCTCCCTAGCTAAAATCGACGTTCCGGACGCGACAGCATAGTCCAATTCCAGAGCAATAGCACAGTTTGTTTCGTCATCCGGAATCATCCGGACAAATTCATCGTCGATCACGTCAAATTAACTTCGATTCGCGCGTGGCGCGACAAATGAAATTATTTTGACCTGATCGGAGCCGTTTA
>NW_018225319.1:0-279 GCF_001263595.1 Phalaenopsis equestris | reverse complement strand
AGCTGGCGATAACTACGCAAAACAAATCTTCCTCGGTCAAAACTGCACAGCCTTATGCAACGGCTGATCTTGCTCCAAGCTCTCAATAAATACCCAACTCCCCTACCATGTTTTTCGGCGCTAGGGTTTCGGCCTAACTTTTGTTGTCCGGTCGGCAGCGTAATTTAGCTCTCTCTCTCTCTTCCTAGAAATCTTAATGAATTAGTATTTCAATGATGGTATGATGGATCATTTAAAACGTGGTCTTCCGTCATGGAAGTCCTAATTCATTAGGATTAC
>NW_018225318.1:0-765 GCF_001263595.1 Phalaenopsis equestris | reverse complement strand
CATCGGACTCGCTTCAATAGACCACTCCTAATCTATCGCACCTATTGAGGGTCTATCCCACTAAACCCTAGGGATTCCTGAACCCCTCTGCTTAAGGATGATTAAGCAGATGGTCATGGAATCCAAGAAGAGTTGACCATACTTACTCAAGAAAGAAATGAGCACAGTATGTCAATGAAAGAACAACAGTCTGGCCCACGATGGGCATTGACACACTGCCGAAGTATGAAGACAAAACCAGTTGATCAAAATGGAGAGAGAAACTAGTGCCCAGTGGAGTCGCCAGAATTTGTCGATAAACTTTTTTTTTAAAGTTTGAAAATATGAATATGAAAATAATTTTTGAAATTTAATTTAATATAATAGATATATAGTTTGAGTTTTAAAAGTAGTATGTTTTAATTTTTGAAAAATGAGACCAAATGGATCTCATTAGTCTGATAGTTTGCATAATCGTGTATGATATCGCGAATACTACACCCTCATGAATGATAAGTGTAGATCTCGGCGATAGATCAAATCCTGCAAACTAAGAGATTTGTGACATCTGTTTGGTCTGCAAACTTTTTATGTATGACCGACAAATTCTCCTATCTAATATGAAGATTAAATAGGATTTATTTTACCTCGGTTCCAAGTTCCCTATAAAGGTAAGCCCCTATAGTTAATTACATCTCAAATGACTATGGTCAATTAAGAAAACTCTCGATAATAATCAAAAGTATTAGTTTTTAAGATTTCAAAGTTTAGGTTTTCACGATAGGA
>NW_018225317.1:6390-7194 GCF_001263595.1 Phalaenopsis equestris | reverse complement strand
ATTCTATCATTAGTCTTTATCTTTCAAAGAATGATGTCATCCCGATAAGTTTATGTGGATACTCAACCAAATGGGGCTGCTGAAAGAAAAAAGACACTTAATTCAGGCGACCCGTGCCATTATGTTATTTAATCATATCTCTAAGGATTTATTGAGGGAGGCTATTATTATGGATACATACTTTATCAATAAGATACCTAGTTGAGACCTAAAATTTCAAATTCTTCGTAATGTTTTCACGGAATCCTATCCACACATCACCTCTATTTCTTTTGACTTTTCATTAAAGGTTTTTAGTTGTTCTGCCTTTGTTCACATTCATCAACACCACACCAAACTTGATCCAAAATCACTGAGATGCATCATACTCGATTATTCCAATCAAAAATAGTACAAATACTACACCCCGACTACTAAAAAAAATTATAAAGTCATCGATGACACCTTCGAGAATCAATCTTATTTCACAAATTTGAAGCTCAAGGGTAGAGCTTAAGGTAATATCAGAGTTTAGATCATGTTTAAGATACTTAGATTACTTTTCCTTCAACTGAATAAAACCTCATCCATCAACCAATTCCACTTGAAGAACTAATCCTTGTCACAGAAACAGTCTCAATTATCTCTACTCCACCTCAACATGACACCAATGATCAGGACCTTCAAGTCTCTACACTAGAAGAAAACCAAGTCCTCCTAAATCTAATAATCATAATGGTTTGAATTCCTCATCAATAAGTCTCTTTTAAAATTGTTGCTAAGCTTAATCAACAAATTGCAAATAGTAAAGGTTTCTGAGGGTGC
>NW_018225317.1:0-5528 GCF_001263595.1 Phalaenopsis equestris | reverse complement strand
GGTAGGCATTAATTTTTTTTTTTTTTTTGAAAAAGTCATACCGTAGCTCTCTAGAAGCCATCGCAGGTAGTCGGGTCTGGTGGCAGCAGCTTTCAGCTGTAGCTTTTGCCAAACAGAAAAAACTGTGCAGAAAAAATTTTGGTGTTGCATCGCACCGCCGCCCCAAACGCACCCTTATTGACAAACTACTTTACCTATCACAAACAAGACCTGATATTACATAATCAATGTGAGAAGTCAGCACATGAACAATCCAAATTTGAATCATCTAAAAGTAGTGAATTAGAATCCTGAGATATTTAAAGATAACCCGAAAATATGGTTTGCTCGTCAAAAGAATTGAAAATCACAAGTTTGAGGTTTACACAAATGCTAAATAGGCAGGAGTGATAAATGATAGTAAATCAACCACTAGATATTTTTCATACGTTAAGGGCAATCTCATCAAGCGAAGAACCAAAACAAAAGTTGTTGTTCCTCGAAGTAGTGCAGAATTTAAATATCATGCTCTTGCACTAGAAATATGTAAGTAAATCAACCACTAGATATTTTTCATACGTTAAGGGAATCTCATCAAGCGAAGAACCAAAACGAAATTTGTTGTTCCTCGAAGTAATGCAGAATCTAAATATCATGTTCTAGCACTAGAAATATGTAAAGGAATGTGGATTCAAAGGCTATAAGTTGTTGTCCCTCTAAGTGGTGCGAAATCTAAATACCATGCTCTCTCATTAGGAATATGAGGAAATGTAGATTCAAAGTATATTACAAGTTGTTGTCACTCAAAGTAGTGCAAATTTTGAATATCATGCTCTTGCACTAGGAATATGTGAGGGAATGTGGATTCAAAGGCTAATAAAGGAACTTAAGATTGAGACGAAAAAGACAATTAAAATGTTCAATGATATACAAATGGCTATTAACATTGCTAAAAATCTTGTGCATCATAACAGAACAAAACACATCTAGTTTGACCAATACTTCAACTCGGAAAAAATTAACAATGAAAATTTTCAACTCAACTATATTCCCACAAAACTTCAGATTGTTGATATTCTCCCCAAAGCACTACAAAAAGTAAGTCATGATGAATTGAATTTCAAGATTGGGTGTACATTATATACAAGCTAGTTTGAGGGAAAGTGTGGAAAGTGCAAATCCTCATTAAGAAGAAATTTATTTCCTTCTCTAAAAATATATTCAACTAATGATGTTTATTTATATTTCTTATTGTGTTTTCCTTATTTAAAGGGATTCCTATTTAATTTTATTTTGTTATTATATATAAATAGTAAGTGTAATTCATAAGAAAGAGTGAGAGATAAAATTCTTCCCGATTTCTACAAAAAAATAAGTGGCAAAAGTAACATCTCAAAACTCAACAATTAGTTTAATATTGCAAATCAATTTAGAGAATTTAAATTCAAACAAGAACAATAGAAATACATTCATTGCTTATGCAAAATGAGAAAGCAAATTCCAAGGCTTCATTCCAACGATTATCATTTTTTTAGCAATAAAAAATTGCTAAGGAACCTAATAACTAAACACAGCCACAATCCAAAGAAAGAGAAGTCTAAAAATGACAAACTTAAGAGAAAAGCAACAACAAATAGATACAATGTTAGATATGCAAACAAGGGATTTGCAAAAAGAAGCAAAAAGACAAAGCCGATAAAGAAAAACATTCAGCACAACCTAACGATAATAACAACGAATTACAAAATCAGTGGATGAACAAAATAGAGCATGGGTAAAGTGCTGAAACATGAAATTGGGAGAAATTAAACCACGAAATTCAGTAGCTAAATCAAAATAAATTGTAGCAGTAAAAAACTCTAGTATGGTAACCAAAATAATAAAAAGCATAACCACTCACACCTAGATTATCGTCATAAGCACATTTTTGTTATAAAATAAAGTACAAAAAAATATAATCTAAAATTCATAATGTTTGTTTTAATGATCACTTTTTTTGTGATTATTTTCATGGACTAACTTATCTCTAGTCACCCGTGTGGTTTTAGCACTCTTACTTGGCACTAAATCAATCTAACTCTCACAACACTTGAACTTGTAAGCACAAAACACTATAGAAAGTAGAGTAGGGAGAAGTATTAAAGAAAGAATCACTTTACTAAGATAAAAAATTACAAAACTTGAATGTTTCGAAGCTTGGAAGGTTTTCTTGGATGGATGCTTGGATACAAATGAGGGGAGGGACTCCTGTTATAGCCCCTTCCAAAGCCAAGGAAAACTTCTAGATTATATGAGAATAACCTAGTTTTTAGAGAGTTCTCTACCATTCATGCATACATACATAGCCCTAGAACTTTCTAGGTTATTCTTGAGTTCTCTTTGGAACCTTTCCTTCTCATATTCTCTAGAATTGGGTGGAACTTTTAGAATCCATTGAATTGTTCTCTACAATCCGGTATTCTCTAGAATCTTCCATCCCATGTTTGCCTTACCAATTTATAGAGGATGACGAATGTATAGAGGATGCCGAAGCGTGACACACTCCCCCACTTAAGCTCGCAATGCCCTCACTTCGGCTTCCCATTTGCACTTGGACCAAGCACTCGGACCAGATCCCTTTATTTGCTCTTAGCAAGTTTTTCCTTGGTGGTATGTGAGAGGGGTGCCATGCAGTGAGACTTCATGGTCGGTGGCTTAATCCTTAGCTCCAGCCTAACCAAATGACTTTTCTCCCTCCTTGATGGTAGTTTTATAAGACCCTCCACTACTTCCCTTGGCATGACTTCTTGGGGCCTCGTTTCTCCATCGGAGTCGTGAAGAACAGCCAAGTAACTCCCCATGTCTTTTGAAATGCCCTCTTTGAATTGGATGGTTGATAGCACTTTGACTTCTTGTTTGTTAGCCCTTGTTATCGGTACTAAGCAAGCTTGATTCCCTTCTATGATGCACATGATATTGATGAAGAGCATTGGGAAAGCTCTTGCTTGATCCAAGAAGTTCATTCCTAAAACAACTTTAAAATTATCCATGGGAATGACAGAGAACTCCAAGGTACCTGAGCACGACTCAATACTGGCCTTTACTCCTCTGGCTATTCATCCATGGGAATGACAGAGAACTCCAAGGTACCTGACCACGACTCAATACTGGCCTTTACTCTGGCTATTTCATGGATTGATCTTTCTGATGAATTGACCACCTTGATGGAGCCTCCAACTTTAGTCATCTACAAACCTCTTTGCTTCATCGGTAGAGATGAAGTTATGGGAAGTACCCGTGTCCACTATTGCTCCAGTGGCCTTCCCGCCTATTACCAACTCCACAAAGAGCAACCCTTTCGATTGAGATCTTGTTGAAGATTGCATCCCATTCATCAATTGTATAAACCCACCTGTGTTGCCATACCAACGCTTTCTTCCTCTTGATCTCTTGCAAGGAGAGTGTTTAAAGCCTTCTTCTGAGGACAATCCCTTGCCCAATATGGTCCATCACAAAGAAAACACTTATTGTGTGGTGTAGTTTTGTCATTTTTAGGCTTCCATTTGTCTTTTGCTTTGGTGAAGCCGATTCATGGCGGGTCTCTTCCTTATGTTGATCCTTGTCTTCCCCCTCTTTGACATAGATACTCTTCTTATCCTTTGAATTTGTAGACTCTCTTGAGTAATCAACTAGGCTTTCAGCAACCACAATTGCAGTGGCAAGATCTTGCACTCCGCGCCTCCTAAGCCCAGTCTTTACCCACTGTTGGAGTTAATTTATGAAGTTGAAAAGAGCATCCTTGTCTGACATATCGAGAATTTCAAAAACCAAACTTGTGAACTCCCTAATGTATTCCCGAATTGATCCCTCTTGCTTAAGTCTTTGCAATCGGGCTTTGGCCTCATCCTCCAAGTTCTTAGGGCAGAATTGCCTCTTTAGCTCCTTCTCAAAGTCATTAAAGGTGGATATGGTGCGCATACCTTTCTCTATATCTCCTTGTCTTCTTCTCCACTACAACACAACGATGTCTAGGAGATGAGAAACTGCAAATTGTATTTTTGTCTCTTCACCTGTAATCCCCATCGCTCTGAAATATTGTTCAAGTCCCCATAAGAAGTTATCCAAATTATCCAAATCCTTTGCGTTGTGAGCTCCTCCAAATCTTTTTGGTTTTGGAACTTCAATCCTCTTAGCTTCGAACGTGTGATGGTTGGTGGGTGTCGCTAGTGTCCTCTTGCATAGAAAAATATCTCAACGCATTTCCTCAAAGCTAGCATACACGTCGCTCATCTCCACTTCATGGGCTCTTCGTACTTCTTAGAGCTCCCCCATCAAATCCTACCGCATCTTAGTCATTTTGTCCCTTAAAGACTCCTCCAGTTGGAGCATCATACCTCTGATCGTCGAATGGATTATGATGTCCTCCTCCTCGAGTCGATCAACCTTCTAGCCTAGATCCTCTATCTAGGCCTCCATATCGTTCATTGTCTCCTCCACCCGAGCAAGGCGCAAATTAAAGCCGTGCGTGAACTCCTTGGACTTCCCATGTGACTTGGATGCATTTGGATCTCGTTACTTCTGACAACCTCAACCTTGTTGAGATGATTCTACATTAGTGGCTTCGGACTCCATTACGTGCTCCCTGACCCTCTTCGTCATAGCTTTAAACTGAGGATTTGATATCAACTGTCACGAACTAATTCATCCCTAGTCAGTTGAGCGCCTTTAGCGCACTTCCTTTGTACTAAATCAATCTAACTCTCACAACGCATAGACTTGTATGCACAAAACACTATAGGAAGAAGAGTAAGGAGAAGTATTAGGGAAAAAAAACTTCACTAATAAAAAAAGATTACAACACTTGAATGCTTGGAAGCTTAGAAGGTTTTCTTGGATGGATGCTTGGATACAAATGAGGGGAGAAACTCCTATTTATAGCCCCTTCCAAGACCAAGAGAAACTTCTAGATTATATGAGAATAACCTAGTTTCTAGAGAGTTCTCTACTATTCATGTATAAATACATAGCCCTAGAACTTTCTAGGTTATTTTTGAGTTCTCTTTGGAACCTTTCCTTCTCATATTCTCTAGATATAGATGGAATCTTCTAGAATCTCTTGAATTGCTCTCTACAATCCGGTCTTCTCTAGAATCTTTCATTTCATGTTTGTCTTACCAAATTCTAAAGGATGGCGGAGCGTGACATTATGTTGAGTATTCACCTATATTTCCATCAAGTTGATGATGAGCGAACATTTCTAATTAAGGAGTCGTGCAGTGATAGATATGTATCAAACACAGACACAGCTCCAATACGTGTAAGACATGGCCTAGAATTGTCTGATTTAAATAATATTAAAAAAAGGAAACATATAAAACACACACAAGACATGCTCATCCTAAATAAATGAATTATAATTTTCGAAAAAATATTTTTTTGACTATAATTAAAAAATATATATACTTATGTAAAATTTCAGAAAAATTTAAAGACATCAATCAATTTTTATGTATTTACCTATCTAACATCAAAACTTCAATTTTTACATAAATGACGTCTTACATATATAT
>NW_018225316.1:0-396 GCF_001263595.1 Phalaenopsis equestris | reverse complement strand
ACATTTCAATTCTCATATCTTCGAATTGATACCAACGTTTCGATTCGCATTTCCGAATCAGTCCTACATTTCTGATTCATTACATTTGAAGTAGGTCCTTACATTCCGACACTTTCTTTTTTTTTTTAGAATTAACCTACATTTCAATTCTCACTTCTGAATCAGTCCTCATTTCTGAATCAGTCCTACATTTCTAATTCATAAATTTGACGTCGGTCCTTACATTCTGACACTTTATTTTTTTTTGATAATTGACCTACATTTCAATTCTCACTTCTGAATCAGTCCTACATTTCTGATTCATTACATTCGAGGTCGGTCCATACTCTCCGACTCTCTCTCTCTTTTTGAGTTGATATTCGAATTTCAATTCCCACCTTGGGGTCAACACTTACA
>NW_018225315.1:65014-68758 GCF_001263595.1 Phalaenopsis equestris | reverse complement strand
GCCCAAAATTCCAAAAATTCCAAAAAATCCCAAATCTTCCTAAATATTCCTAATTTCATTTTCCTCAACTACCACATGACCCAATTTGACCAATTTGACCATCTTTGACTAAAACCCTCAAATTGCCTTCTAAAGACCCATTTTTCCCCAAATCTACCTCAAATGTCCATCAATTTGACCCCAATCTCCCCAAATTTAAATCCCAACTCAAATTAACCCTCAATGTGACCAAAATAAACCAAATCCAAGCTCAATTGGCCCATTCTTTGAGCCCAATTTTGATATAGGTCAAACCCCAAATTTTGGGCACATGACCTAACCTCACCAAATTGAACCCATAGCTCACTCAATTGACAAC
Source organism: Phalaenopsis equestris (assembly GCF_001263595.1). NCBI lineage: Eukaryota > Viridiplantae > Streptophyta > Magnoliopsida > Asparagales > Orchidaceae > Phalaenopsis > Phalaenopsis equestris. The sequence continues at coordinate 68,400 of NW_018225315.1, read as the reverse complement.
AATTTATGTTGGTAATTCTTCATAACATTCCTAAACATCATTCCTAAACATCAATCTTGACTTTCAATTGGCCTTGGTGAAACCTCAATTTCACTTAATATAGACCTAAGTCCATAAAAGCCCCAAATTTTACACAAATTGACTGTCCCCAAATTTCACCAAATTAATTGCCTTAACACCAAAATTGGCACGCAATTCAAGTTGAAAAATCTTCATGGCATTCATATTAACCATTTTCAATAATCACTTTGGACTTAGCTTAAGGCTAACCCAATCTAGACCCAATTCTAGCCCAACATGCCCAAATTGACCAAATATCCAAAATCCTTCAAATTCACCCCCCAATTGAACTCAAAACCATCCTTCACCAAAATTGTTCCTTACAATCACCTACACCAAATGCAACAACTAAATAGGCCAATTGACATGGCTAGCCTAGCCCAAACCCAAGCTTTGGTCATTTGCACCCACTTAGACCCATGCACTAAATGTAGTTTAAACACCTGATGGCCTAACCACCTTAAAGCAATCAAATTAACTCCACCATAGCAATTGGTTGGACCCTAAGACTGAGCCAAAAACCATCTAACCCATGCTAGATGAGCCATGCACCAAGGGTCCCTCAAATTAAGGGATTTGATTTCCATTTTTACTTAGAATTAAGATATCTTTCCCAAAATAATACCTCATTTCAATAAATTGTTGTGACATATTCCCCTGGGTTCCCTGATCTCCTAGCTACCTCCCCCTGCCATGGCCGACCTGCCTAGTCGCTGGAGAAGCCAAAACCAACGGACACCTCCTCTTGAACTTCACCTAAATCAAACCCAAAGGCCACCTCGCCCAAATCAAATGAGAGAGCTCCTCTGCCCTCCACCTAAGCATCACAATACACCCAAACATTGGCCCTGAGAGCCACCCTTTAGTCTTTTTAATAAAAACTCACCTCCACGGCCATGGGAGGTGTGTTGAAGTTTCCTCTGAGAGACTTCCCCAAATTGATCCCAAAGCATCTTTGAGACCTCCTTAATGCAATCCAACCACCACATTGCCTTGAATCCCCTTGTCGGAGCCCAATTTTGAGCTTGAATCTTTGCCTACAACCAGGAAAGAGCTCATTACACTCCTACACTCCACAAAAATTAAATTAAACTCACCCACACCTTCACTATGGAGAGAGAAAGAAAAGCCCCATAAAATTCCGCTTCCACGGAGCCTCTAGCATAACTCTAGACCAACACCTGAAATCGGGCTTTGTCAAATTCCTACCTAGGCTTTGTACCACAGCTAGAGGCTTTATCCCTAGCCTCCTTGGACCTCAACGAACATGTCAAGCACCTATGATGGAAGCTTTACTTCTCACAGCCAAGGTATTGATCTCCTCTTCCTCCCGAGCCTATTTTGATTCTGCATTTGATTAGGCTTGATTTAATTATATGATTACCAAATGAATATGTTGGTCTCACTTAGACGAGTCTTCAGAGTTGCCGAGGATACAGTCAGCGTTGCACGTTTAGTGCGCTTAAATAGATAAATAGGGATTTAATTAATTCATAAAAAAAACCCCTAACTTAAAAAATTCATATCTTGTTGTAGAAAGATCACAAAAATAAAATAAAAATATTCTCTTGCTCACTGAACAGAGAAGAACAATGTGGAAGTAATTTTAAGTCCATGTAATGCATATTTTATTTTTAATTAATTAAACACTAATTTGAATGTTTTAATTTTCCATGCATATAGACATATCACCATGGATTGAAATTTTAGAATGTTGTTGCCTCTATCTTAGGAGATATCTTCTGAGTTTTTCAAAGTCAGAGGAGGTCCCTAGATAGAGATCCATATTTTTCAAGTTTATGTCTATTATTTGCATCAATTAATTATGATAAATAGCATGTTGATTAGAAAAAATTTCAAGAAAATTTTGGAAGGTTTACCATGACCAGGAAATAATTTCATGAGTTAAGTCAATAAGAAGTTAAGTCTAATTTCATGAGTTAAGTCAATAAGAATGCACTTAATCTTCACCAACCCTAAAACACAAAGAAAATTAATTTTGGGTAACATAGACATCTAAATGACTTAATTTTTTGTCTCCACCAACACATAAACTCCACAGAACTCCCCATAAAATTTTCAAAATATTAGAAGTTCATTTAATATCTCAAATTAATTTTGTAAGTTAATTAACATTTTTTGCACTAAAATGATTTTTACTAATTAAAATATAACTTGAAAAATTATAAAACTTGATTTTTTGGAGTTCTCTATGATCAGAGGAATTTTATAAAAATAAATTTGAATTAAAATTAAAAACTTCATTTTTAGCCTATTTTGAATATTTAAAATAATTAAAAAAATGATAAAAATCACAAAAATAATAAAATTCATGAAAATGTTCTAAATTGTTTTCTAAGCACTTCCGAACAATTGGAGTATTTTTCTTGATTTTCTAAAAAAAGATATTGAATTTTTGATAGCGGCTTTATATATGCTTAAATATACAAGAATTTGATACTGCAGTTAGAAGATTTAAATCCCCGGCAACCGCGCCAAAAACTTGACAGTGACTTTATATATGCTTAAAAATACAAGAATTTGATACTGCTGCTGGAAGATTTAAATCTCCGGCAACGGCGCCAAAAACTTGACAACGGTTATAGATTTGATAAAGATGTGTATAAAATATTCAATAATTACAAAGTCACACTTATCAACGCAAGTATACGTATCGCTCAAGTATTTCAGGGCTCTAATGGAGTCCTGGATATCGATCCCATAGGGAGTAATATTAGAGGCTATGAACTAAGATTAAAAAAATCAATACTTAATCACAACAATATAGTTCAAATTGCGTAGTTATCACTAATAGTCAATTGAAATAAAAATGTAATTTTAATAAACTCTTAATTAACTAATTCTACTAATAAAGTTCCTAATGTGAAGTTCAATATATAAGAATTCATCCTTCTCCTTGTCAAGAAATATAAGTGAATGGATAAATTGAATCAATTCAAATTGTATTGTGTCAAATAGAAGCATACATATTCTTTACCCTTTGGACCAGGCATAAAGAACATTGACTAATCCTATGCTTGGTTATTGAATCTGCGGCTAGGCTAGGAGGATATCGGCTCTCACTTTGGAGGTCCCACGTTCCTCTCGCCTGAGGGCTAACATCTACACTTCAGCACCCAAATAATATGACCGAATACAGGATTTTATCTTGTCACTCTAAAAACTCCAATTCTACGCCCGATAATTTTTATTTCCTTATTTATTTGCACCCAACTTTCAAGGACTGACCTCCCTAAATCTTGGATGTAATCTTCACTTTAGTTGTAAAACTCAACATATTTTAACAAATCAATTGGCCAGATTTG
>NW_018225315.1:63817-64979 GCF_001263595.1 Phalaenopsis equestris | reverse complement strand
ATTGAAAGTAAATTAAGATTGAAGTGAATAACATTCTCATGGCACTTTAACATTCTCATGGCACAACAAATTCAAATCACTATTTCACAAAATCTCAAGACAAGGAGAAAGGCAGAGAAAACGATTCATAACTCATGGAGAAGATACAACAAAACTTGGAATTTATATATAAAAGCAAAGTCATACAAACTTCAATAAGTAAATACAACTTATCTTTAATTCCTCCCCAAGCAAACTCCTCGAAGTTCCTCTGAATCTCTTCATTTCTTTACAACACACAGAATTCTCCTTCGAAGCGGCAAGAAGGAAGAAATCTCTTACTTTCCTTTCACTATTAAATTCTCTCGAAGAATTCCTCACAGAACTAATCACTCTCTACACTCTAATGGACACCACAAACAACAAAGACTCAGCAAACACCCCCCTTTTTCAGCCTCCAAATTGTTTCTTTTAAAGTTGTAGATGAGTTTTCAAGAGTTGCCCAAGCGTCCCTTCAAAAATCGTCCACATTGAATGCATCTGTTGGGAGAAATGACGTGCTCAACATCGGCGTCCTTAATGGCGCCGTTGGCAGCCTTCTCGGATATTTAATTATGGCCCCTCAGGAAAAACCTGTCCCCGCCGTCGGCGGCGTCGCTCGAGAAAAACCCGCTATCGGCACCGTCGAGCTCGCCATTGGCGCCCAAGATCAAATCTTCATATTTTGCTCCTTTTTGCATCTTATTCGCTCCTTTTTGCATCTTATTGCTCCAATGACCATAATTCAACATACCTGCAAAAAAATATCAAAAATACCTTTCTTTAAAGAGCGATATTATCAAAATCAGTGTAAAATATGTATGAAAATCTCAACATATTTTCCTTTTTTAAAAATCCCCCAAACTTAACTATTACTTGTCCTCAAGTAATTTTAGTACTACATAAAAGTTATGATCTACTGTGGTAAACTTTTAATTCATAAATATTATAAGTTTGATTTAATTTAATAGTATAGTGAGATTTTCAGAAAAATTTCAAGTAATTAAATTTACTCTGTAGGTACAAGACTATCTAGTCATCACGTTTAAGAGTTCTAGTTTTCTATTTATTTCAAGAATGACGATATGTTGTAATATCAAGTCACTTAAAATATTCAAATGATAGGAACTTCATGAGAACACTA
>NW_018225315.1:59183-63672 GCF_001263595.1 Phalaenopsis equestris | reverse complement strand
TTTTTTCATTTGGATTGCTTTCAATCCTATATATTTTTCTTTTATTTTCAGGGATTGTTGTCAATCCTTTCTTTTTCTTTTTTAAGTGGAGATTACTATATCTGGATAGCCTTTAATAATTTTGAACTTCACTTTTTTTCCCTAAATTTGAAACTCAAAGCATTCCCTTAGCTTATAAGTATTTCATAGCTTTTACATCATTGAGCCCCAATCTTTTCTTTTCAAATTAATTTCTAAGATTCTAGATATTTTAAAATATAGTTTTCTTTACTTTAAATAGTTAACTATAGTCTTATTCTCTTATACTAAATATCTTAATCTACAAAAATCTACAAAATTAGATCTACAAAATTAGTTTTTCTTACAAAAATATTCATTTAAATCTACCATAATATTTAAATATCTACAAAATATAGTTATCTGATATTAATTCACTAAAAAAATCATATTAATAATTTTTGAAAATATTTGAATAGAGAACATATAATAGTTAATCTTTTCTTCCCTCCCCCAAATTTAAATTTTTCATTATGAAATGATACAGGTTTGGATGATACAGGTGGAAAGAAAAATTCTAAATATAAATCATACCTCAGTACTTTAGGCATTTTCATTTTCATTTTTTTGAAATTTTTGCAGTTCCTTCTCAAAATTTTTACTTTAACTGGTCTGTAATATTAGGAGCTTTGTATACATATAAAACATTAGAAAATTTACTGAGTAATGAAATTTTGAAATAAGTACAAAACTAAACATTATACAAACACAATATTTCACTAACACATCACAATACAATTTTATAAAGTACTAATCAAAGCCTATTATAACTACACATGCAAATTTCAACTACAAAACTAAACATTTATAATAATAATTAAAAATTATCTAACTACAAACATAAAATAAATAAAATGAAAGTACAAACAAACATACATCTATCTCTATCACAAAATCACAAAACAAAAGTACATCAATCACTATCATATATCAAAATCCCACACTGTATCCTCGTCTCCCTGGTCAGCAGGTGGGTTGAGCTGATACTGAGTATAACAGGGGCATTCATGAAAAGCAACATCAGGCTCACCTCTGTAGTATCAGGCCTGAGCTTCGTAGTAGGCTATCTTGAAGTCAGAATGCCTCTGTAGGTACTCACATCATGTTTACGTTCTAATCCCCCAATTCTTTCATTTATTTTCTCTATACTCTTCCGCTGTAAGGTTAACTCCATTAAATCTTGAAGGGTAGGGGAACTAGAGGAAGGAAGGTCATAACTAGTAGAGGGGATATCTCTACTAGTAGAAGGTTCTTTACTCCTACTCCCAGATCTCCATCCTTCATGGGATTCATACATCTTTAAATTAGCTTTACTAATGGGTTTCACAGGGTAAACCCATTCTTCATCATCTCCAGCTTCAACTTCAGAAAGTTGGCAAAGTGCATAAATGAGGCTAGGATGTTCCAAACCTCCATTTGATTCACTCCTTGCCGTGGTAAAAATATTCTTATAAATAATTCTCCCCACATTTATAGTCTGATTGTTCTGAGTACAAAAATTCATAATAGCTCTATCTCTTATTACCTCACTATGGTGATAGGTAGGTCACAGAGTAGAGGAAATAAAATTGTCACGCTTTAGATGTGTCATTCAACATGGAAGCAAAAAAATTTACCCGTTCTCGATCTCAATTATACTGAGATCTAAAAGCAAAATTCAAAAGTAAAGCAAACAAATAAGTTCAAATCAAATCACACATATAGACATATAGGTAGTAAAGTAAATCTACTACTCCGATTCAGTGCTTGTTTCTCCTCTGATATCGCCCATCGATTGAACATGAATGAAGATGTTATAGAAGGGTCGGTATGGAAATTCTTCAGTAGAGTCCTCTTCTATCAATCCCATCTTTCTCATCAATTGTATCAAACTTCCTTCAATATGTCCAGAGTGATCAAAATGCTCTTTCCTCCTCTAGTCTAGATGATCAAAAAAATCAGAGATATTGTTAATTGCATTCATAATATTTTGTACCTCTTTCTCCAGTTTCTTGATTCTTCGCAGGATCACTCAATACTCCAATGACTGAAAAATTGAAGGCTGAATAGGAAGTGAATTCTGAGACGACTGATCCACCATAATAGTCATATCATTCTCATCTTCATTGGCTGAATTTCTCGGTTGGGTCCAAAGGCTTCCAAGGTAGAAGTACCTTTTCCCAATTCTCATAAGATACTTAATATTGACTGCAGAGTAAGCATATTTTTGAAGGATGTCGAAGCCCATAAGTTGATCCATGAACGATCAGGCCCACAAAAAACTTCACAATTATTGATCCAATATCAATCGGCAGTCTCATTTGAATACGGTAATTCAGAATAGCATTTTCTTTAGTAACTTTATCTATCCTCATTGTCGGTAATAGTTTTGTAGAAATGAATAAGTGTCAGTATTTAGAAACGGGGTTTAGAAGTGTAGCAGAGAAACTAGCATACCCGTCTTCTCTCATTTCCCAATCTTCAGTCTCATCCATAAAAAAATGGTAGATCTCATTAATCAGATTTCTTATCGAGACAAAGTTGGAATAATGGCAGACAGGAACATTCTCAATCATATATAACTCATTAATCCATGTAAGATTAAAAGTTATCCATCTGCCTCGCACATAGATGACTCTGTGGTTGATTCCATGCAAATTAGCATAAAACTCCTTCACCACAGGAACGACTACAACGGCATTAGTGTAGCACAACGCTTCCCATCGTTGTCGAACAATCATCTCTTCAATTACTGTCAAAGGATTGTTCAATCCTTGATTCACGAATCCTTTTACTTTGATTAATCTCCTCTTCGTCAGCACTTTGTTGAAGATTCATTGCGCCTCCAAACTAATGAACTTTCTCCGGTTGATCACTCAAGATCTAGGGTTTTTAGTGGAATTGGAAGCCATAAGGATAAATTTGGTGAAGTTTTAATTTGTTTTTGGGTAATATGAATTTAAGAACCGAGTTTGGAAGTCTATAGGGAGTAAATCTCGCCAAAAACCGCCAAAAACTGACATTTCAAACACCAAAAATAGTCATCTTGCCATTCTCGCCGGCGATGGGCGTCAAAAGAACCGTATGCAAGCCTTGAGAATTAATTGTCTGGACTCTCAGGAAAAACCCGTTGTCGGCTGCGTCGAGCCCGCTGTCGGCGCCCAAGGCAAAAATTTCACAGTTTCGCTCTGGTCCAAATGCGTTCCAATTTTCTCTATGGATCAAATTTTTATGATGATTCGGGTAAATATGGGTATTAGAGTTCAATACTACCACAAACTAACGATAATTTTAAACAAAAACACTATAATCTCAATAAAAATAAAGATAACTATGGGTTGCCTCCCATAAAGCGCTTGGTTTAACATCGTCAGCCCGATCTATTCAGATATTATTCATGTTGACTGACCATTAAAACTTCTTTAAAATTTGGTCTTTTACCCTCAAAATATGGCTTTAATCTGTGTCCATTTACTTTAAATCTATTCCTAGTCTTTTGATCTTCAATTTCAACAGCTCCGTAAGTATAAACTCTGAGTCACAGTAAAGGGTCCTAACCAATGAGACTTTAATTTCCAAGGGAATAACTTCAAATTTGTATTGTAAAGCAAAACTTCTTGTCCTAGTTCAAAGTTCTTCTGGTTAATCTTCTGATCATGACATAACCTTAGTTTCTCCTTATAAATTCTGTTGTTATCATAAGATTCATTTCTTAATTCTTCTAATTCATTCATTTGTAACAATCCCTTCTCGCCAGCATCTTTCAAATTATAATTGAATTCATTAATAACCCAACATGCTTTATGCTCCAATTCTACTGATAAGTGACAATTTTTTCCAAAAATCTGCCTATAAGGAGTCATCCCAATAGGAGTTTTATAAGTAGTCCTATAAGCCCATAATGCAGTATCCAATCTAGTAGACCAATCTACTATACTATCGTTTACAGTCTTCTCCAATATTTATTTAGTCTCTTTATTAGAAACTTCAGCTAACCCACAGGTTAACTTCAGCTAACCCACAGAGATTCTATGAATAATATTAAAATTTTCTGCCCATCTCTAAATGTATTTATTCCTATTTTTGTATTTGTTCCTGAAATGGGATTCTCCGTCAGTGATAATCACTCCCGGCATTCCGTATCTAGTGAAAATGTTTTTCATTAAAAATCTTGAAACACTTTTAACGTCAGAACGAGATAAAACTTGTGCTTCAATCCACTTTGAAACATAGTCTACGACAACTAATATGTATAAGTTTTCAGATGAAGGAATAAATGGTCTCATGAAATCCAATCCCAAAACATCAAAGATCTTAACTTCTAATATGAAATTCAGAGGCATTTCATTTCTTATAGAAATATTGTCTACTCATTAGCATGAATCACAAGTTTTTATGTATCTGTAAACATCTCTAAAGAGAGTAGGCCAATAGAATCCAGCTTGTAAAATTT
>NW_018225315.1:57458-59098 GCF_001263595.1 Phalaenopsis equestris | reverse complement strand
ATCTTCTCATAATAAGATCCTTACATTGTTTATATAAATAAGGCTCATCCAAAAAATATGCTTTCGCATCATAAATGAATTTTTGTTGTTGTTGCAATGTCAGCATAGGTGGCGAAATATCACTTACAATATAATTAACAATATTAGCATACCATGGTATTTTTCACATTAATATTATAGAGTTGATCATCAGGGAAACTGTTTGTAATTTCATTGTCGGTGTCAGATAATTCATGATATTCTAATCTCGACAAATGATCAGCGATTTGATTATCAGTTCCCTTTTTATTAATAACCACAAAATCAAATTCTTGCATCAAAAGTATCCATTTAATTAACCTTGGTTTGACATCCTTCTTTTGCATCTGATAATTAATAGCAGAGTGATCAACGTGCACAACACATTTAGTCTCAATTAAATAAGATCTAAATTTGTCAAAAGCATACACAATAGTCAGTAACTCTTTTTCAGTAACAGTGTAGTAATTTGAGCATCATTAAGAGTTTTACAACGTAGTATATAACTTTAAAAATCTTATCGTACTTTTGTCCAAGTACAACTCCAATAGCATAATCACTAGCATCGCACATCAGTTCGAATGGTTTCTCCCAGTAAGGTGAAACTATTATAGAGGCTGTGACTAGCTTTTCTTTTAATAACTCAAAGAAATTTAAACAGTCTTCAGTAAACTCAAATTTCTTGTCCTTTTCTAAAAGTTGGCATAGATGTTTGGTAATTTTTGAAAATCTTTAGTATAAAGCCTGTAAAAACCAACATGTCCAAGAAAACTTCTAACCCTTCTTACATTAGTAGGTGACCAAAGGAAAATATGTTGAGATTTTCATATCTATTTTACATTATTTTTTATGATATTCCACTTTAAAGAAAGGTATTTTGAGCGAATTTGGAGCGAAAAGGACCAAAATGTGAAGATTTTAACTAGGGCGCCGACGGCGAGCCCAACGGTGTCGAAGGCAAGAATTTCCCGAGACTCTAGATTTAATAATGTAGAAGGGTAGAGGGCCCGCCGACGGCACCCTTGAGGCCGCCGACGGCGAGTTCGGCGGTTATGTCGAACATTGCACTGGATGAGTACGAATTTTGGAGATGCTTAGGCAACTCTTGGGAAAACTCATCCACAACTTTAAAAGAAGCTTTTGGCCAAAAATAGAGGGGGTGTTAAGTATTGGAAGAGTGTATAGAGTCTAATTGTGAGAAATTCTTGAAGAGATTGTTTCCGATCTAGATTGTAAGAGTGGAAGGAAAGTGAGAGATTTCTTCCTCTTTGCCGCTTCAAAGAAGAATTCTGTGTGCTGTAAGAAAAGAAGAAACTCAGAGAAACTTCGAGGAGTTTACTTGAGGAGAAATTAGAGATAAGTGTTATTTACTTGTTGTAGTTGTATGACATTGCTTTTATATATGAATTTCGAGTTTTGTTGTGTCTTCCCCATGAGTTCTGAGTAGTTTTCTCTGTCTTTCTCCTTGTCTTGAGATTTGTGAAATGGTGATTTGAATTGGTTGAGCCATTAAAATGATGAAGAAATTGTGATGATCTTTTCACTTCGATCTTAATTTAATTTCAATATGGCTAATTGATTTGTTAAAATATGTTGAGTTTTATAACTAAAGTGAAGATTAC